>NW_015176006.1:115192-139856 GCF_001447785.1 Gekko japonicus
TAAAGCCCCAATCAAATCATGATTAGCCATGGCCATTCGGCCAATCACGAGCAGCAGGGGTGTGTGGCCAATTTCAGGTTGCCATAGCTGCACATAAGGTGTGTATAGATTGGCTAGGAGTTTGGAGACCCCGCCTGCAGTCATGTGCCCCCCAAACTCCAGCTACTTTCTTGTGTACATGACTTGTCACATGTGGGCCAGGAAGTG
The DNA here is from genome assembly GCF_001447785.1 of Gekko japonicus. Lineage (NCBI taxonomy): Eukaryota > Metazoa > Chordata > Lepidosauria > Squamata > Gekkonidae > Gekko > Gekko japonicus. The sequence continues at coordinate 115,400 of NW_015176006.1, forward strand.
GAGCCATGAGGTCTGGCTTTTGGCATGAAGGTGCAAACGAATGTGGTTTTACGGCATGGCTATTGAGGCCATGTGGCCTCACCATTTGGCTTACAACAGGAAATAAGACACAGCATGTTATCATAATGTAATCACAGGTGAAGGCATGTGGATATAGAAAGCAGAAAGCAATTTTTCTATACACAGGGGTTCCCCTGATTTCAGGGCCCCCGATCTGCCCACTGGCCAGCTGCCGGCGGGGGAGCCCCACCCCCAAAAAGGTCCACGGCACCTGGCATGCCCAGTGCAATGACGTCACCTGGAGGTGAAGTCATCCTGCTGGGCACATTGCAGGGGGAAGCTCTAGTCCATCTAGATCCTTTCCACCTGGGGGTTAAAGGTGAGTCTAAGGTCTGGCAAGGTTGAAGATCATGGTCACAGACAGTATTGGTCTAGATTGTGAACAATGGTCCAAGGGACTCAGAAGTCCCCAGAGAAGAGCCTGGAGCACCCTGCTGAGTAAAGGTAGGGACCTGGCAACCCTACTGTGTAGGGTTCTCTGGCTCTTTTCCACATGGTGGTGAAGGTCCATGAGCCAGCCAGTGTGCTCAGTCCCCTTCCCCTCAGTGGTTACTTTTATACAGAGGTAGGGTTGCCAACCTTCAGATGATCCCCCAGAATTACAACTGATCTCCAGGTAAAAGAAATAAGTTGCCCTGGAGAAAATGGCTATTTTGGAGGGTGGGCTCCATGGCATTATACCCCAATGAGGTCTCTCCCTTCCCCAACACCCCTCCCCAGGCTCCCCCCCAAAAAAAAATTTTCCAGGAATTTCACAATCCAGAACTGACAACCCTATCAAAGGTCCATCTAGGCCAATACTGTCTGTGACCATGATCTTCAACCTTGCCAGACCTTAGACTCACCTTTAACCCCCAGGTGGAAAGGATCCTCTGGGCTGCAAATACATAATGTCACAGTCATGTTACATCAGACACATGTGACAGGAAGAGGAGGTGCCAGAGTTATCGCCTCAGTGGCATCAAGGCCAAGATTGTGAACAATGGTCCAAGGGAGTCAGGGACAAGAAACAGAAACTGACCACCAGAAGGTGTACCATAGCAAAGAGCAAGCCAATGATTAGAGCCACAGAGAAGTCCTCTCTAGCACTGAGTGACCTTGCCTGGTCTTACTGCTCTTTTCTGTTTACATGCTGAGGGACAGGAGGTTGGGCACCCTTGCTCTCTAGATACGGGCACTTGTAGCAAGTCCTTCCAAAATTCAGCACAAAACAAAGATGTTTCTGTAGAGGCACGCTACTCAGCAGGTGGTGCTGTGCGGCCCATCTGAGGGTCATGAACCACCCATGGGTTGAGGACCACGTCTACTCTGACTCACAGTAGTTCTCAGGCAAATATTTTTCCAGCCTTGCTGCATCCAGTCCTTTTTGTTGGAGAGGGGCTGTGGCTCAGTGGGAGAGCCACTTTGCACGCAAGAAGGTCCCAGGTTCCATCCCCAGGAAGGAGGTGGTGTGAAAGTCCTCTACCTGCAACCTTGGAGAGCTGCTGCCAGTCTGAGTAGACAATACTGACCTTGATGGACAGAGGGTCTAATCTGATAGAAGGCAGCTTCCTGTGTGACAGATGCAGGGATATCCCCTTGTATTGTCACTCTTCCCCAACCTTTGGGACAGGATAGGCTACAAATGGGATTGAAGCCATTCCAGTACACGTTGTTGCTGAATATTTTGCAGCAGCAAAGCACTTCCTGGGACTTCTGTGGCATCTCCTGTCTGTTGGACCTGGCCCTGGAGGCACCTCTCCTAGAGATACGAAAGTTAAAATACAGCATGGCCTTGGGTCTTGAGATATGTAGCAGCCCCTTTCCGTGTGTAATTAATTCCGTTTGCCCAAGAGCCAGAATACAGACTGTAATAAGTAGCACATAAAAGGCGGGTTAAGTTATGGCTCTCACCTTGGAGATGTGGACGGGAGAGATGGTACTACATTAGCTCTTCCGCTCTGGATTTAAGACCACAATTAACTGATTGTACTATCGGTTTAACAATATATTGCGTTGTGCCATGTAACGCCGGAAGGGTAGGGGTTGGAATCTCGGCGGAGCATAGTGCGTTTTGGCAGGGGGAGGGAACATAAAAACTGGCAGTTTCAAGGATTCCTGAGACGGCACAGAAGCAACTTAGAGTCCAAAGAGATATTGGGGGGCATAAGCTTTCAAAGCGGAGCTTTGACTCTTGAAAGCTAATACCCCTAATATCTTATTGCACTCTTATAAGGTGCTACTGGACTCAAATCCTGGTGTGATGGGGTCCATGGGGTCGCGAAGAGTTGGACGCGACTGTGCGGCTGAACAACAAACAACAACAACAACAACAACGGACTCCAATCCAGCTCCTCTGCTGCAATCCAGTACGGCCACCCGCCGAAACGATCATCAGGAGTTCCTGAAAATTACAATTTAGAATTCCCTGCATGGGCGCCTAGAGGCAGCAGTGGCTTTGGGGTAATAATTGTGCTATGGAATACCGAAAGACCACTTCAGTATTCCATCAAGTAACCTGCCCAGGCAGATCTCTATGAAAGCAAATTCTGCTTTGTGCAGGATTTGACAACCGCCCTAGTCTGCTAAAACTTATTTTCTTTGTATCTGCTCACGAAAGGTGAATTGTATATGTACTGTATAAAGATAGGCAGTGTGATGTGTTGGTAGGGTTGCCAGGTTCCCCATGCCCACTGATGAGGGCTGGGGTGGGTGGGTAGGGTTGCCAGATCCAGGCTGGAAGACTCCGAGATTTGGGGATGAAGCCAGGGGAGGACAGGGACCTCAATGGCAAAGCATCCATTTTCTCCAGGGGAATTGATCTCTGTAGTCTGGAGATAAGCTGTAATTCTGGGGGGGTCCACGGGTCCCACCTGGAGGCTGGCATCCCAATGTGGTTGTTAGCGTGCTGGACTAGGACCAGGGAGTCCTGGATAGGAGGCTGAAGTTGGTTCCTTATTCGCTCTTCCTTATTCATTCCTTATTCGTTACTTATTCGTGTGTCATTCAGAAACACTAAGGAGAGTGAGTTGGAAAGCTCTGAACCCCAAATTGAGGTCTGGATCACCACATATCATATACCCCCACATTCACAGGACTCTCCCCTTCGAGGGGACATATCCTGTATCCTTCTCCAAAGCACGGTTCTGGTGCCAGCTGCTCCAAAGTGCGTTGCCCCCAGACAAGCACACAGGCAGACACTGGGGCCAGGCTGCATCCCCAAAAAATATTTGAACCACCCCAAATGACACATCCCCACACTCTGGGGACTGTGCCCTGCAGGATAACATGCAGTGAAGCCCGGTCCAAACACCGGTTCCGATGCCACGAGCTTCAGTTCGCAGGGCTTCCCTGATGCCTGTATTTCAAAGCAGATTTGAATAAGGAAGTGACCCCTGCACCCAAAATAAGGTTTGCACCCCCACACTTCATACACCCCCGTCTTCAGTGGACCCTCCCCTTCCAGGGGACATATCCTGTATCCTGCTCCAAAGCACGGTTCTGGTGCCATGGCGTCAGAACCGGTGTCTGGACGGGCCGCCACTGTATGTCAGCTTGCAGGGCCCAGTCCCCAGAGTGTGGGGATGTGTCATTTGGGGTGTTCCCAAGATTATTTTGGGGTGCAGCCTGGTTCCAGTGTCTGCCTGTGGGCACCTGTGTCAGCCTGTGTGACTGTCCTAGGGGAACTGCACTTTGGAGCAACTGGCACCGGAACCGTGCCTTGGACCTGCGCACAGAATGTGTCCCCTTGAAGGGGAGGGTCCGCTGAAGACGGGGCTGCATGAAGTGTGGGGGTGCGAACCTTCTTTTGGGTTCAGGGGTCACTTCCTTATTCAAATCTGCTTTGAAATACAGGCATCGGGGAAGCCCTGCGAACTGAAGCTCGTGGCATCGGAACCGGTGTTTGGACCGGGCATCACTGCATGTCACCCTGCAGGGCACAGTCCCCAGAGCGTGGGGATGTATCATTTGGGGTGGTTCAAATATTTTTTGGGGGTGCAGCCTGGCCCCAGTGTCTGCCTGTGTGCTTGTCTGGGGGCAACGCACTTTGGAGCAACTGGCACCGGAACCGTGCCTTGGACCTGCGCACAGAATGTGTCCCCTCGAAGGGGAGGGTCCGCTGAAGACGGGGCTGCATGAAGTGTGGGGGTGCGAACCTTCTTTTGGGTTCAGGGGTCACTTCCTTATTCAAATCTGCTTTGAAATACAGGCATCGGGGAAGCCCTGCGAACTGAAGCTCGTGGCATCGGAACCGGTGTTTGGACCGGGCATCACCGCATGTCACCCTGCAGGGCACAGTCCCCAGAGCGTGGGGATGTATCATTTGGGGTGGTTCAAATATTTTTTTGGGTGCAGCCTGGCCTCATGTGTCTGCCTGTGTGCTTGTCTTGGAGCAGCTGGCACCAGAACTGTGCTTTGGAGCAGGATACAGGATATGTCCCCTCGAAGGGGAGAGTCCTGTGAATGTGGGGGTATATGATATGTGGTGGTCCAGACCTTATTTTGGGGTTCAGAGCTTTCCAACTCTCCTTAGTGTTTCTGAATGACTACACGAATAAGTAACGAATAAGGAATGAATAAGGAAGTGCGAATAAGGAACCAACTTCAGCCTCCTGTCCTGGATTGAAATCCCCACTCAGATTATCACCCCCCTCCCTGAATGATCAAATAATAAAAAGGAAGGCATAGTTTACCAGTAGATCACCAGGTTTGCATAATGAAGGTAGGGTTGCCAAGTCCAATTTTCTTACCGGCGGGGGAGCCTCCCCGGGCTCCGGGAGCCGGTCTTCGATGTGCGCGCATGTGCCACCAGCACATCACTGGAAGTGACGCACGACATCGATCACGTTGAAGGCGGGGCCCCGATTGTCGGAGGGAAAACCATAGAGTTTTCCCTCCGATGATCAGGGCCACTCCCCCAACGTGATTGACGTGGTTGCGTCACCTCCGGTGATGCATCCACGCTGCGCTTCGGGGGGCGGAGTTCCCCCCGGGGCCCGATTCCACGGCGGCGGGAATCGGGCCTCCGAAGTGGGGGTTTACCCGCCCCCACTTGGCAGCCCTAAATTAAAATTCAGTCTCCAGTATTTTCCTGTGAGGGATCTCATTGAGCAAGTGTTGGGGAAAGACCCTTCTCTGCTTAAGATTCTGGAGAGACAGCTCCATATTTCAGTGCTCCTTTCTCCAAGTGTTCTAAATTGGTTTATAATATTCTGGGGCACACATGCTCCCATAAATACACAATGTTCTGTGTTCAGTCTGTGTTCACTACCCTAACCTCTTGTGCCTTGACTGATATTTACCTTGTGGAGCACATGGTGTGATAGCATCACTGTCGGCTTTGCTAATTTAATTTACAAAAAGTTCAAGTCCATCTGCTGAGGACGGTTTGATCAAAACCAAGGATTTGAGCTATCAAGTTCTGAGCAGCATTGGCTACTGACCTCTGCTACCTAATCCACTGAATGCCAACAGCACAGGTACAAGGCAGAATGTGTGCCCAAAATAAATCCCATGGAGTTGAAGGTTAAGGCACCCAGATTATAATATATACAAGCAGCTAGGCCTAGTTGAGTCATGCAAGTCAGGTGGTACCAAGTCACCCAGAGGATGCTGCCAGGCCTAGGGTTGCCAACCTCCAGGTGGAACCTTGAGATCCCCCAGAATTACAACTGAACCTTGAGATCTCCCAGAATTACAGCAGCTGAACTCTAGACAGCAGAGGTCTGTCACCCTGGATAAAATGGCTTTTTTGGAGGCTGAACTCTGTGGCACTATATCCAGCTGAGGCCTCTCCCTTCCTCAGACTCAGTCCTCCTTAAACTCCACCACAAAATCTCTAGGAATTTCCCAGCCTGGCACTGGCAACCCTTGTCAGGCCTGGCCCTAAGGATCCCTCCCTGAAAGGCCAAAATAGGCCTGGAAAGGGCCCTGTCCTTTTTACTGACAGAACCAGCTAGAAGCCCCCCCAAAAAAATTTTAAGAGGACAGTGGAGCCCACAGTGAAAGATGTAGGGGTGAGAAGCTCAGATTATTTGGCCATTCATACTGCAGGAGAAATCCTCCCCAATTTTCCTCCCCCCCCCCCCCCCGGTGATGTGGTGAGGCTTGGAGTAGATCCCTATGGAAGCCATGTCAAAATGTATGGGGGGGATTCAACTTCCCCAAGTTTGTTTTAACATTTTGGATTTTTCTGTAAACCTACAGAGTCCCCTGAGGCTGTAGAAAAACCTGTTGGGGGAGAGTGTGCCCTCTGTTTGTGGAAATAAATATCTGCATGCAGAGGGGACTCTTGAGAATTAGATATATAGATGAGCATTGCAAGTAGTGTAAATTCCTATTTTGGAATTTCACCAGCAATTTCTAGTACCTACCATCCTTTGAGCCCTAACCGGGATGGCCCAGGCTAGCCCGATCTCATCAGATCTCAGAAGCTAAGCTGGGTTGGCCCTGGTTTGTATTTGGATGGGAGACCACCAAGGAAGTCCAGGGTTGCAATGCAGACTCAGGCAATGGCAAACCACCTCTGAATGTCTCTTCCTTTGAAAACCCTATGGGGTTGCCATAAGTCAGCTGTGATGACGGCACTTTCCACTTTCCTTTGGGACAAACATGGCTACAGCAGTCTACTGATTTCAGAGGTACGCATTTCATAGGACGTGATGCTGCTACTGAAAACAGAATCCACAAGCAGATGGCCTGTTCCTCGCTCCCCTAATTAGCAAGATCACTCTGACACCATACTGTGACATCATCTCTATTTCCCTGTTCCACGTCATTAATTAACTCTAGGCCTGGACCAATAAAGATACAATGAAATAATGTCACAAGGATAGGGTTGCCAAGTCATAATTAAGCTGCAGTGGGGGACTCCCGGTTTCTTCTGGGAGCGGCGTGCGCAAAGCGTGCATGCGCCGCGAGCACGTCACCCAGAAGTGACGCGGCTGCATAGGGCGCGTCAGGGGTGGGGCTGCAGTCATCCGAGGGGAAAACATAGAGTTTTCCCTTGGATGACCGCGGCCCTGCCCCCAGTGCACCCGGTGGGGCTGCATCACTTCCGGGTGACGTGCTGACGCCAGGCACATCCCGTGCTTTGGGGTGGGGTTCCCCCTGGGGCCCGATCCACAGGCGGCGGGGAATGGGCCTCTGGGGCGGGGGTTTCCCCCACCCCCCGGGGGGACTTGGCAAGCCTACACAAGAATGCCTATGTAATGGCGTCACTGATCTTGCAAATTAAGGGGAAGATGCAGAGAACTTAACACAGAGATATAATTTGGGGCGTTTTACCATACTACAAGTTCAGCCTTCACTCTCCTTGCTCAGAAGACAAGTTTCTGGTCCTTTATGGTAGAGGGGGGAAATCACAGTTGTGTCAGTTCAGGTTAAGGCTAAGTCAGGGTTTTTCCCCCATACAGTATTGTAGCTTTCTCCTGTCCTTTTCGTATCAAGTGGCAACGCAGTCTTGGAGTGTATTCAAAACTCGCCCGCAACTCCAATTTGTCCCGCTTCATGATTGAGCGGTTTCAAAAGCACTGACTGGATGTTTACCGACTCCCGCTTGAATAATTTATTGGGTTATTATTAGATTGGATGTAATAAATTCAGTGCTGATTTATCATTTCTTTCACATAACGTGACAAATTATGATCGGATTTATCGCATCAAGAGATGTTCGGGGCGATGGTGGAGCCCTATAAACTGGCTTGACAGGAAGTTTGCGCTGGGAAATTTATGTTGTCCTAAATGCTCTGCTAATCTTTTGGGTCGGGGGGAGGGGATTTTTCTTCTGCGAGGCTGGCAAGTGGAAGGAATTGCTGATGACATCTTGGTGAGGAAAACGTACTGAATAATTTACTTGGGGTGATTAGAAAAATTCACTTTAATTATGTTTCGTCTGTCCTGGGAGTGATGATCCATCAACCATCATACTCTAACAGGAGATGGCACGGGTGTTTGTCTGTTTCGTGGAAGTACTCAGAGAGATGGCGTGATGCCGTAAGTCGTGCTAAATGCCATGTCCTGGCTGGCACCCTGACCTGGATGTCCGAGACTAGTCCAATATTGGATTTTGGAAGCTAAGCAGGGTTGACCCTGATTAGTATTTTGATGGGGGTCTAACAAGGAAATCCAGGATTGCTATGCAGAGGCAGACAATGGCAAACCATTTTCGTTCGTTTCTTGCATGGGAAACCCCGTATTTATGGGGTCACCATAAATTGACTGTGACTTGACAGTAAAGGTAAAGGTTCCCTTGCTTGAAAGCCAGTCGAGTCCGACTCTAGGGTTGTGGTGCTCATCTCCGTTTCAAAGCCGAAGAGCCAGCACTGTCTGAAGACGTTTCCGTGGTCATGTGGCTGGCATGACTAAACACTGAGGCGCATGGAACGCTGTTCCCTTCCCACCGAAGTGGTACCTATTAATCTACTTGCAATTTCTTGCTTTCAAACTGCTAGGTTGGCAGGAGCTGGAACTAGAGACGGGAGCTCACTCCGTCATGCGGCACACTCGGGTCTCGAACTGCTGAACTACCGACCTTCCACAGCCTGCAGTTCAGCGTCTTAACCACTTGAGCCACCGCAGCTCCAGTACCTTCTACCTATCAGCTTTCCCACTTGGTCTCACCTGATTCTCCTCCTCACGTCGGCTGATGTAGCTTTTTCCTGGTGTGGGCTCCTCAGGGGTCAAAAGGGGTCCCTCTTCCCTGTTTTACTAATGGAAGAGCTGGAAGTGATGTCAGCACTTCTGGGACGTTTGGGTGACACTCTGGTATTTGGGCAAAAACTCTGTGGTAAATTTGGCTTCTACCATAGAGTTTCCCCCAAAATACTAGAGCGTCGCCCGAACGACCCGGATGTGATGATGTCACTTCTGGGTCATGTGGGCAGTGACATAGACACGTTGCTGCATATCATATGGATCTCCCTCTTTTGGGGGGGTACGTTCTCCCCCACCGACTAGCTGATCAGTGGCGGGGTGGTGGAGTCCAGCAACAAGGGACTGCTGACTCCACCAGGGGGTCCGGCAACCCTACCTGGAGAGCCTGGATACATTGGGATTAGGATTGCCAATAGGCCTCCTGTCAATTGTCTCCATTGCTCCGAGAGGCAGTGGGAGAAAAATACAGGAAAAAAAATCACTGCCAGTCTCTGCACTGGCATGTCACTTCTGGCTACAACCCAGAAGTGACAATGGGTATCTCTAGGAATTACCAGAATACCCCGGAAGTGATGCAGTGATGTTGCTGATGTCACATGCCCCCAAACCTCCTGCTGTTTGCCATACTCAGGCCCTGTTCATATGAGGCGGTTTGGGCCGGGAGGGGGAAGGAACGAGGGCGGAGCAAACGGGCGCGATCCCACGGCAACAGCTGGGAATCGTTGCCTGCCCGTCCCTGATCCGTCCCAACCGCCGATAACGCACACTAAAAAAGAACCACCTACCTAGGTGGTTGTATCCAGTACAGCGATGCACCGCGGCTCAGGGGATCCGTGGGATCCCGCCGCAGCGTCTCAACTTTGGTGTGGCTCTGATTAGCCACAGTTCAGCCATCCTTTTCCCTGCCGTGTGGCCGGGACCTTAGTCTGGCAACTCTAACTGGCATAAAGCTGTGCAGATATCCCTAAGCTCCTTGATCGAATTGTGATATGTAAAAATCTGTGTTCACAATGCATGGCTGAGATCCCAAAACGAAAGCATTTTCCCCAAATTGACCCCAATTTACCACCAGTGTTCTTTGCAATCCAGGGAGGATGCCTGAGATCAAAGCCTGCTTGCATGATCCATAACGCAACATGCATCCCATGGCCTCTGACAGTTAACCCATTTGTTCATCTTAACCATCCCTTCCATTATTTCACAGATGAAAACCGCTAAATGCCTTTCTTACAGCCAGTTTGGTGTAGTGGTGAAGTGTGCGGACTCTAATCTGGGAGAGCCGGGTTTGATTCCCCACTCCTCCACTTGCAGCTGCTGGATGACCTTGGGCAAGCCATAGTTCTGTCAGAGCTGTTCTCTCAAGGACAGTTCTGGAAAGAGCTCTCTCAGCCCCACCTGCCTCACAGGGTGTCTGTTGTGGGGAGGGGGGGGAAAGGCGTTTGTAAACTGCTCTGAGGGAAGGGTGGGGTATAAATCCAATCTCCTCCTCCTCCTCCTCTTCTTCTTCTCCTCAAACCAAAGATCATTAGAGTTGGAATGGGCCTTAGAGGACATCTAGTTCCAACCTGTTGGTCACTGCAGAATATCCAAAGTTAGAACATCCGTAACAGATGCCTGAACAGCTTCTCCTTGAACACTTCCAGCGCGGAAGAGGCCCTCCCCTCTAAGTAACTGGGACCATTTCCAAACTGCTCTTGCCGTTAGGACGTTTCTTCTAGCATTCCCTTGAAACTTATCCTCCTCTAACCTGAGCCTATTAGATTCACTCTTGCCCTCTGGATAGGGTTTCCAAACTTCAGATGGTGGCTGGAGATCTCCTGGGTTTACAACGGATCTCCAGGCGACAGAGATTACTTTCCTTGGAGAAAATGCCCACTCTGGAAGGTGGACTCTATGGCATTTTAGCCATTTGAAGTCCCTCCCCTCCCCTCCCCAAACCCCGCCCTCCCTAGGCTCCACACCCAAACTCTCCAGGTATTTCCCAACCCACAGCTGGCAACCCTACCTCTGAAGCAACAGAGAACAAACTGTGCCCTCTTCTATGTGTTAACTGTTCAGGTCTTTGAATAGCAGAACCTTCTTTCCCTTTCAGTCTTCTCTTTTTCAAGCTAAATATTGTTGGAAATGCATGTGTTTACAAGGTCTGACAATTCAGTCATTATAGGGTTAACTTGTTTGCCTAGTATTGCTATTGTTTAGACTGACCTGGAAGGGATACCTGGCACTGAGTCAATGGGGAATTAGCCCAAAGTAGCTTTCTACTGTGATACAGATTGGTCATTTGTTTCAGGTGACTTCCTTTCTAGGGGTCAAGAAGCAGGAGAGTTTCTCCATTGTCTGTGTGCTAGTGTTGACTATAGGCAGCTTAGAAAACGTAACTGTTAGTGTTATGTTTATTTGTAGTAATCCCGTGTACCTTTTACCCTTAGAAATAAAGGTTTTTAAAAGCAAAGAAATCTCTTCTTTCCAATAGAGCAAGATCCATTAATAGTCTGAGTATTAAACACTTTTGACTATTTTACAACTATAGCCAAGTCCTTCAGTCTATACTGTTAGGGCATTTGTCAGATGCCCTAACCATCTCGGTTGTCCTCTTTTGAGCTTGTTCCAGTTTGCCTACATCTTTCTTAAAGTGTGGTGCTCCGAGTGGGACACCACACACCATGATTGGCACAGAACCTAGCTTGCTGCAGTCAGTATCCGGCATCGGTGTGCGGTGCGCTGTGGCATACCGATTCATTCTGCAATAAGCCATCCTCCCAAGGGATGCTTGTGAAATATTCTGCTGTTGAATTGTCTGCCAAAATTTGATCTGTCCTCCCTGGCATAATATATCATAACAGACCTGCTCTTGTTTTTCTTTCACTCCCTTCTTTTTGACACTCAGTAACACAACACCCCGCTTTTTTCTGGTTAAAATGACTAAGTTAAAACATTCAGATATGCATGCTTGGAACCAGTGAATGAATGGAGTCTGTTCATCTAACATGTATGAAATGCTATAGAGAATAGCAAAGTAAGCACATTTGTTTCTTTATTTTTATTAATAGTCTGGCTTTCTTACAGGGAGTCAAGGTGAATTACACATAGGGTGCGGTCAGACGGCGTGCTGAGAGCAGGTTAAATTGCTCCGGTTCTAACCGGATTATATTTGTTCTGGATAATCGCGTTCACACTTCCCTCCCTTATCCCGCCTCACCACACAGTCACGTTGCTCCGTGGCGTCTAGAGTACTGATGTGCAGGAGCATGCGTTGGCGGTTTTTAAAAATGTTTCTCAGTTTACGCATACGCGTAGGTGCCCCTTCGTAGAATGGGGGTAACTATCATGGCACATGCGCAGAACCACCAGGACAAATCAATCCAACCCCTCCAACAAAAGACTTCCCTTTAAATGTTTGACCCGAAAATGGCCTCCGTGAGATCCCTAACTCATCTAAATGCTAAAACAAGTGACAGTTTAAATGTTGGTTTTCTAAACGCGGTGGCGGAGCTCTGCCTGTGCGCACACTGCCAACGTATTAAAAAACCTCACCACACAGTCACGTTGCTCCGTGGCGTCTAGAGTACTGATGTGCAGGAGCATGCGTTGGCGGTTTTTAAAAATGTTTCTCAGTTTACGCATACGCGTAGGTGCCCCTTCGTAGAATGGGGGTAACTATCATGGCACATGCGCAGAACCACCAGCGGCGCATCTGAACGCACCTATACAGTGCTTTCACACACACTAAATAACGCACTTTCAATCCACTTTCCGGGCACTTTTCAACTGGATTTTACTGTGTGAAATGGCAAAATCCACTTACAAACAGTCGCTGAGGTGGATTGACACAGCATTATTTAGCATGCGTGAAAGCGCTGTATGTACAATCAACAAAACAGGACACTCAATAACCAGTGCATTAAGTTTTTGAAGTCTGGAAGTCTGGAACCTCCAGAAAGTGCTGAAGCTGAGCATAAGTCTTCACATGACACGTGAAGCAGTACAGAAATTACATAAACAGGATCCTACTTACAGTAAAGGGGCCATGATGGCTCAGTGGTTAAGACGCTGAGCTGCAGACCAGAAGGTTGGCAGCTCAGCAGTTCGAGACCCGAGTGCCGTGTGACGGAGTGAGCTCCTGTCTCTGGCCCCAGTTCTTGCCAACCTAGCAGTTCGAAAACAAGAAACTGCAAGTAGATAAATAGGTACCGCTTCGGTGAGAAGGTAACAGCGTTCCGTGCACCTCGGCATTTAGTCATGCCGGCCACATGACCACGGAAACATCTTTGGACAGCACTGGCTCTTCGGCTTGGAAACGGAGATGAGCACTGCCCCCTAGAGTCAGATTCAACTGGCTTTTGAGCAAGGGAAACCTTTACCTTTACCTTACTTATAGTAAGTTATATGTAGCAGTATAGACCACAGTCCCTAATCATTTATCCAAGCAAGTCTGGGAAACCATTTTGTACACCGCTACCCAATTACATTTGGGAGCAAAGCGTCAAAAGATTGTAAAGGGACAAATAATGATGGGACAGACGCAGGGGAGTCTGCTCATCTTTAGTCCCCTCATTGATTTACAAAACCTACACTAGATGAAATATTATTGTTCCCCAGTATCTTATCAACTTATTTATCAACCTCAGTAAGTATAGTGTGCAGAATGGCAGATGCGAAATGACAGGATGCTTTAGCATCCATGTGCACGAATGTAGATGCATTTGCACGATAGGTAAGGGCTATCCCTGCTTCCGCTCGGAGATTAAACTGTTTGGGACAGGGCTGGACTCTGGAGGACGATTACTACCAACTCACAACAGTGAAGTTTTAAGGCATCTGGAGCAATGATTTCCCAGGAACTAAAAGACCAGGAAACTAGCAACGTCCATTTTCATTGGGATCCTGGGAACGTTTGTCTGAATGAACAGGAAGGCTGCCGCGTGGGTGGCGTCTCTGTTATCGAACCGGCACCTTCCATTCCTTCCCTTTGTACATTCCCTCTGTCTTTTTCATTCTGCCCTCTTCTCCTGGGCCTTCCACCGCCGAACATGCTGCACTCTTCATCATGAATGTGTTCCTGGCTCGGCTTGCAAACAAGCCGTGTTCCCGCTGGCCGCAGGGCCCCCCCGAGGATTGGCCGCTGCTGTGTCGGAGCACACGTTTGATCCTTGTCTGCTTTGCACGGTGGCTCCAGGGGAAGGTGGGGGACTGTTGAGCATGCAAAAAGATACGGAGAGACTCTCAAGCCAGAGGGGAGGTGTCCTCCCCCTTCCCGGTGGGGAAGGGAGCCCCAGATAGACCAAGTGGGGTGTGTGGAGTTGGCTGTTCCCCCAGGCGACAGGGCTTCCTTAATAAACTGCCAGATGGTCTGTCACTGAGTAGAGCGATGAGAGAGAAGGAAAGACCTGGCCCGGCCTGCTTGCCAGGAGCTACGACAGCTGGGCCGGAAACATGATAGGTAAGGGCTATCCCTGCCTCCACTCGGAGATTAAACTGTTTGGGACAGGGCTGGACTCTGGAGGACGATTACTACCAACTCACAACAGTGAAGTTTTAAGGCATCTGGAGCAATGATTTCCCAGGAACTAAAAGACCAGGAAACTAGCAACGTCCATTTTCATTGGGATCCTGGGAACGTTTGTCTGAATGAACAGGAAGGCTGCCACGTGGGTGGCGTCTCTGTTATCGAACCGGCACCTTCCATTCCTTCCTTCTGTACATTCCCTCTGTCTTTTTCATTCTGCCCTCTTCTCCTGGGCCTTCCACCGCCAAACATGCTGCACTCTTCATCATGACTGTGTTCCTGGCTCGGCTTGCAAACAAGCCGTGTTCCCGCTGGCCGCAGGGCCCCCCGAGGATTGGCCGCTGCTGTGTCGGAGCACACGTTTGATCCTTGTCTGCTTTGCACGGTGGCTCCAGGGGAAGGTGGGGGACTGTTGAGCATGCAAAAAGATACGGAGAGACTCTCAAGCCAGAGGGGAGGTGTCCTCCCCCTTCCCGGTGGGGAAGGGAGCCCCAGATAGACCAAGTGGGGTGTGTGGAGTTGGCTGTTCCCCCAGGCGACAGGGCTTCCTTAATAAACTGCCAGATGGTCTGTCACTGAGTAGAGCGATGAGAGAGAAGGAAAGACCTGGCCCGGCCTGCTTGCCAGGAGCTACGACAGCTGGGCCGGAAACCACTCTTGTTCCAGCAGGGGAAGCCTGAGGGAGGGACAGAACCTGAATTGCTGCACGTCATGCTAAGGCAACTAGTTTTAAACATTGGAATATCCAAGGTCTCTAGTGCAGCCTTATGAAGAAGATCTAGGGTTGCCAGTGTTTGAAATATGTGAGGTGCAAGGTCTAGATTCCAGTCATTATAGGGTTAATCTGTTTACCTTGTGGGCTATTGTTTAGCCTGACCTGGAAGGAAAGCTGGCACAGAGCCAATGCAATCAAAGCCCGGGAAAACTGAGGGCTGTTTTGTAACACTGATTGGTTAATGTAATCGGGTGACTTCCTTCTAGGGGTCAAGAAGAAGGAGATTCTCCATTGTTGTGTGACCATGCGTCTGTAGCTGTAAAGATGTGAAAGTGTAGCTCTAGATATCTCTTTTATTTTGTAGGTTTCCTGTGTACCCTTTCCCCTTAGAAATAACATTTTTTCATAGAAAGAGATGCCTTCTCTCAGTGAAGCAAAGATCCATTGCAAACTCTGAGTATTTAAGTATTTTTGACTATTTTCCCCAACAGCCAGCCCCCCAGTTTGGGCAGGGCTTCTCCTGCTTTTGTGGGCTCCGGCTGGCCACCCGCAGGAAACCTCACTCACAAATGCCCCAAAATGCAGCACAATGACATCACCCAAGAGTGGACAGCAACGCTGTAGTTTTGGGGCAAAATTCTATGGTAAACTTGGGCTCAAACCCTAATGTTTTGCCTAAAAACTGGAGCATCGCTGTGTGACGTCATCACTTCTGGGTGACATCATTGCACCCCGCAGAAGCTCTAGGAAAGGACTGTTGATTCCCCCCGCCAGCAGAAAGGTAGAACCCGGCAACCCAAAGAAGATCTGAAGGCAGCGGAAGGATTGGTAGTTAGCATAACTAGATTAGGGACTGCCCACAAATATGTCCTTGCTTGGCTCTTCTGGAGACTTCCTGTTCCTGCCGAGCTTTCTGTTGCTCTTTGTTCCTCCTTCAGCAGTGAGACAGTTAAGGCTCTCTCTCTTTTCTGTTCTGTAACAGTTTGTTCTTCCTTAATAAACCTACTTATCTTTCTCTAAACAGTCAGTGCTCCACTTCCTTTGCATATGTAAACTCTGCCAACACTAAACAGGTGAACAGGACAATTCATCTGGTTCTTACATTTTCTATCCCGCCCCTCCTCCAAGGAAGTCAGGGTGGTGCACACAGTTCTCCTCGATCCTTTTATTTATTTTATTTTATTTTATTTGTTTCCATTTATACCCCGCCCTCCCCGCTACATGAGCTCTGGGCGGCTTACAGGAGGCAAAGCCAATACAAAACATATTTAAAACCATTTAAAATCACAATACAAAACATTATTATTAACAAAAGGGCTCTAGATGTTTTAACATGATACTCCATACGATGGCGTATTACAACTGCTCTATTGCACTACTCTACCCACTCAGCGTCATCTGGTCCGGAAAACGCTGATGTTCCTTCTTCCAGGGCCGGGTTAAGATGGAACAATAGTGATGGTAGTGGTGGTAGTGGCGGCTCCTACTCGTACGCCTGGCGGAAGAGCTCTGTCTTACAGGCCCTGCGGAACTGCACAAGGTCCCGCAGGGCCCGGATCTCCTCTTGGAGCTCATTCCACCAGGTAGAAGCCACCACCGAGAAAGCCCTGGCCCTGGTAGCGGCCAGCCTGGCTTCTTTGGGACCTGGTCTCGCCAGGAGGTGTTGTGTCCCAGACCGTAGTGCTCGCGGGGGAACATATGAGGAAAGGCGGCCCCTTAGGTAAGCTGGACCCTGACCATATTTTCTTTCCTTTTCTTGCTGGGAACACAATCAGCCCTACCCAGCGGGTAGGTCAAGTAGAGATTAATGGATTTCCCAAATCAAACTGGAAACTGGTCTGTGGGTGGTTAGGGTGAGGTTACTCTAGTATTGCTTATTCCTGTTCTTCATATTCTAACCCCAAACCAAACCTCAATACTGCCCCTGACTGGAGGGTAGCCAAGGGAGTAGGCAACAGTGGTGAATTGGGGAGGAGAAAAGGGCCCTGCTGAGGTCCCCACCCTCCAGGCTCCGCCCCCAAAATCTTCAGGGATTACCTAACCCATAGTCGGGAAACTCCTGGAGATTTGGGGGTGGGACCTGGGGAGGACGGGGACCTCAGCAGGCCTGTAGCTACAGTGGGGCATTTCGGGGGCCCGCCCCCTTAATTAAAAGCCCTGCCCCACAAAGAACAATGCCAGAAACCTTATTTTTGAGGAGAGACACCTGTCCTGCTGCCTGCTGGTGGTGGCAGCCAGGGTGAGAGCTCAGGCTTCTCTCTCCCTCCCACTGCGGAATTGGGGGGGGGACATCATGGGACCTGGGAAAAGAAAGCTCAGAGGGCATTTAAATGCCTTTTGAGTTCCCTTCCCCGGGGCAAGAAAGTTTAGAAGGGCACTCAAGAGTGGTACCTTCAATACATCTCCAACAATCGGAGCCTCCCCCATTAAAGAGAGGCATTCAGATTCATTTAAAGGTAAAGGTCTCCCTTGCTCGAAAGCCAGTTGAGTCCGACTCTAGGGTTGCGGTGCTCATCTCCATTTCCAAGCCGAAGAGCCAGCGCTGTCCGAAGACGTTTCCGTGGTCATGTGGCTGGCATGACTAAACACCGAGGCGCACGGAACGCTGTTACCTTCCCACCAAAGTGGTACCTATTTATCTACTTGCCATTTCTTGCTTTCGAGCTGCTAGGTTGGCAGGAGCTGGAACAAGAGACGGGAGCTCGCTCCATCATGCGGCACACTCGGGTCTTGAACTGCTGAACTACTGACCTTCCACAGCCTGCAGTTCAGCATCTTAACCACTTGAGCCACCGCAGCTCCTTCAGATTCATTTAATTAACTGCAATTTAAGTGCCCCCTTAAAAACTTAAATGCCCCCTGAAAAAAACCTGGCTACGGGCCTGGACCTCAGTGATGTAAATTGTCATAGAGTCCACCCTCCAAAGCATCCATTGTCTCCAGGGGAACTGACCTCTGTAGTCTGGAGATGAGCTACAATTCTGGGGGATCCTCAGGTCTTATCCTGGAGGTTGGCATCCTGAAACCCTAGGGCGGGGGTGGGACCAGCTCATCCCTAGCAAGGGCAAGCCTCAAGTGCAGCAGTTCAAGTGTAACGACGGCTTGCCTCCAACCAGGAAGTCGTGCACCAGAAGATGGGGGACTGAGCTTCCTCCTGGCTCATCTCCAT
Source organism: Gekko japonicus (assembly GCF_001447785.1). Classification (NCBI taxonomy): domain Eukaryota; kingdom Metazoa; phylum Chordata; class Lepidosauria; order Squamata; family Gekkonidae; genus Gekko; species Gekko japonicus. Next base: position 133,484 of record NW_015176006.1, read on the forward strand.
TGGCCAAGGCCTGGCTTGACCCCCTGCTGGAGTACAAGCAACAGAGTAGACACGCCAGTGTCCCCAGTCCCACTGATCCGATATGACACTGTCAAGATCTTAGCCCGAAAACAGAAGTTTTGGCTGTTTGCCCTGAGCTCAGATGCCTCATGCATAGCGTGCTCCTGTTTGCACAACAAAAGCTAAGTGGGTTTCGATAGCAGCCTCGGCAGAAAATAATCTTCTGCTCGTTCCGAGGTCAAGAATGATGTTGTGCTGGATCATTGTTTGCAAATTACCCCCTTTTTAAGCGTTGACACAGAACAGCAAGGAATACAGTATGTTTAAAGACAGTGTATTCTCTGACATTAATTCAGCAAAGTGGAAACGGTAGCCTTCCTCAAATCCTCTTTCCCCCCTCAAGACTTTGTTCCATTTTTCATAAAGTAAAGGTGACGGTTCCCTGGCTCGAAAGCCAGTCAAATCCAACTCTAGGGTTGCGGTGCTCATCTCCATTTCATACATAGACCTTTATTGGCATAACACAGCAGCAAAGAGGAAAATAAAACAAATAGAAAATAAATAGAACGAAGTAATAGATTATAACAAATTACACCAAGCTGCATCACCAAGGAATCATTTTTTTAAACTGCTCGGAAATAATAAACTCAGTTGAGAATATAGCAATGCTAAAAAATACAAAGGGGTTAAGACTTATATGCCCCTACCCTAAGCTTCCAAACGTAGGCTAAGAATTTGGCAACAGACAAAGTAATTGCCAGGGACTTATCAGACAATAAAATTTTAAGATCATTGTCAGTCGGGCTCCTTGTGGTAGGTAAATGGGGACTAATCAGATAGCTACGCATAGTAGAATATTGAGGAGAACGTAGGAGGATATGAGCAACTGAATCAGGTTCACTATAGAGGCAATTGCAGGTTCTGTCCCTATAGGGGACTTTGTTCCTCTGCCTTTTTCTTCTGTTGGAGTCCCAAGATATGACAATCTGCAGATTAACATTTTTCCTTTGGTAGCAAAGAAGAAAGCTGACTGACACAAAAATTACGTAAATAAATTATATCAATTCCCTTTCCTGGAACCTGCTAACTATTTTCAGAAAGAGCTTTTGCCAGCGAGGATTCTGAATGGCCATTGGAGATTCACTATGCCAATTTTTTAAAATGTTGCTTTGGCATCAATTACCACCACAGCCCAAGGACCGTCACTGTGGTAAGCTGTGGCGGCCATTTTGTGGCTTGGCTCCTCCTCCTGCAGCAACCATTTTGTTGCTGCGCCTACCACACTGTGTCATTATTCCAAAGGGGCTTGCATGCCCAACAAGATTGGGAACCCACGAGCCAGAGAACTTCTTTCCCCATTTTTCATGAAAGGCAAAGGCTCTTTTCTGGGCCAAAAGCCATGGCCACCCAATGCAAAACTTTAGGAAGAGGGTGAGGCGTACTGAAATAAGGAGAGATTGACAGGCTTGGTCAGTGGAGTCTCATGACTATTGACCAATCAGAGACTCGTTAAGGTAGCAGAACCCACTACCCAGTGTCCAATTATAGCAGTGGAAAGTAAGGGAAGGCAAAGTCGATGGGGGTGGTTTTGCTTTGCTGTGCTTTGTTGCTCAGGCATGACTTTGCCGGTACTTTTGCTGTGTCGCCTGGTAAGGCACAGGGGTGGAGTTGCCAGCCTTCTGGTGGTGGCTGGAGATCTCCTGGAATTCCAACTGATCTTCAGGCTATAAAGATCAATTCCTTTGGAGAAAATGGCTGACAAGGTGGACTCAGTGGCATTGTACCCTGCTGGGGTCCCTCCCCTCTCCAAACCCTGCCTGCTCCAGGCTCCACCCCCCAAATCTCCAGGAATTTCCCAACCTAGAGCTGGCCACCCTAAATAGGGACAGATGGGAAGAAGACGATGAAGAAGAAGAGGAGGAGGAGGAGACTGGATTCATGCCCCGCCCTTCACTACCCAAGGGAGTCTCAGAGCGGCTTACAAACTCCTTCCCCACCCCACAACAGGCACCCTGAGAGGCAGGCAACTGCTCTTTTTCAAGGACAGCTGTGCCAGAGCTTGTGACCGACCCAAGGTCACATCAGCAGGTGCAAGTGGAGGAGTGGGGAATCAAACCCGGTTCTCCCAGATTAGAGTCCGCGCACTTAACCACTACACCAAACTGGTGTTGTTGATGATGATGATCCATGATGCTGGTTGCTTTGGCCCCCATTAGACTCCCTGAGAGGTGCTTCACTCCCCCATTTGTTTTTTAACGTCCAGCCCTGTTGAGGAATTCTGGAAGGTGTGAAGAAGAAGAGGAGGAGGAGGAGGAGGAGGAGGAGATTGGATTTATACCCCACCCTTCACTACCAAAGGAGTCTCAGAGTGGCTTACAAATTCTTTTCCCTTCCCCTCCCCACAACAGACACCCTGTGAGGTAGGTGGGGCTGAGAGAGCCCTGACAGAAACTGCCCTTTCAAGGACAGCTCTGATGAACTATGGCTTGCCCAAGGTCATCCAGCAGCTACAGGTGGAGGAGTGGGGAATCATACCCGGTTCTCCCAGATTAGAATCCAGTAGACCAAACTGGCTGTAAAAGCTTGCATACTATGCAGGGTTGTTCTATGCAGGGTATTGTGTGATGCTGGCTTTTGATATTTTTTTTTTAAATACAATATTTAAAACTTTTCTCATGCATATTGAAATCTGAACTCTTTTCCATGCACTCCTGTTGTTTTTCTTGCGGCAGAAGCTTGACTTTTTAAGCTTTTCTACTGACATTTTTGCTGCTAAGCATCAATTGCACTTTTGGTGCCATAGTAATAGTAGCTTGTCATCTGCCTAGAAGATGGTAGGCTTTTTAAAACATATATTGATAGATCGATTCTCCAGTCACCAATTGGTGGCTGGCATCCCGACTTGTGCATCATGGCTCGGAGACAGAGAACAGGCTTTGTATCAGACTTTGTAGGTGCCAGCTTGAGTCCACAGCATCTCCAGTGAGCAGCAGATGTCAGGAAAGACCTTTCTCTGCTGGAGACCGTGGAAAGCTTCTGCTACTGCAAGTACATTAAGAGTCCTTGGGTGGCGGTTAAAGGGGCAGACTAGGGTCTGGGGAACTCAGATTCAAATCCCTATTTGGCCGTGGAAGCTCGCTGGGAGATCTTATTTTGTTCGTTCATTTGTTTGTTTGTTTAATTTGTATCCCGCCCTCCCTGCCCAGGCAGGCTCAGGGTGGCTTACAGGATACATACATACATACATGCATACATACATACATACATACAAAACAATAGGATATGTCAAAACACAAGATTTAAGTAAAACCACAACATATAAAATCAAAAGTCCTAGTAGACATAGGAGCTAGTAATCGATGGCGGCGTTCTCTCGGTATCCAGATGGTCAGCTGCCACTGTAGTCTGAGTTCTTGCCAGGCTATTAGTTTTTAGGTTGGTACTGACATTGAGCCAGGGCCACAATATTGGGAGGCGGGGCCCTAATCGAAAGCCTGGTGGAAGAGCTCCATTTTACAGGCCCTGCAGAACTGTAAAAGATCCGGCAGGGCCCTGATGTCCTCCGGGAGCTCATTCCACCAGTAAGGGGCAACCACAGAAAAGGCCCTGGCCCCCGTCATGGCTAGCCTGACTTCTTTAGGGCCTGGGAGGGCCAAACGTTTTTGGGACCCTGAACTTAGTGCTCTCTGGAGAATATCTTGGGCCAGTCTCACACTCTCAGCCTGACCTACCTTACAGATATGGCATTATGATGACCCACTGCAGTCTCTCCCCAAACCCTGCCCTCCTCAGGCTCCACCCTCCCCAATCTCCAGGTGTTTCCCAACCCAGAGCTGGTGACCTTTCATGTATCCCTTGCTAAGCATCTGATATGTGGACTGGTGATATGTCTAGGGTTGCCAAGTGACTTACTGTTAAAAGTGGGGGAGAGTTGGTCCCTGGCTTGGACATTTGTGCGCGCGCGCCGCGATGATGTCACCCAGAAGTGAGGTCATCACATTGTGCACATCACCGGCTGACACTCTAGCAATCAGCCTGGAAACTCTATGGAACCCGGCATGTTGGGGGCGGGGTTCCCCCGCCGGCCTTTTCTGAACCAGCGGATTGGGTACCCTTTGAGGGGGGGAACCTCCACCCTCCTGGGGGACCGGACAGCCCTGGATACGTCTCACTGGATTGCAGTCCATTTCCCCCATTTTTTTAACCAGTCAAAGCTGCACTTTTTTTTTTTGCAGTATTAAAAAGCAAGGGTCCCGTAGAATTCTAAAGACTAATAAAATTTGTGGCAGGGTATCTGAAGAACTGAGCAGCGACTCACGAAGGTTCCTCCCCTGCCACAAATTTTGTTAGTCTTTAAGGCTCTACGGGAGTCTTGCTCTTTTCTACTGCTGCGAACAGACAAACTTTTTTTTGCAGTAGAAAAGAGCAAGGGTCCCGTAGAATTCTAAAGACTAATAACATTTGTGGCAGGGGATCTGAAGAACTGAGCAGTGACTCGCAAAAGTTCCTCCCCTGTCACAGATGTTGTTAGTCTTTAAGGCTCTGCGGGACTCTTGCTCTTTTCTACTGCTGCGGACAGACAAACAGGGCTACCCGTCTTGATCTATTTCTGTTGTTGTTCTCTGTGATGTGCCTCTACTTGTAGTCTCCCTCTCATACCCACCCCTCCCAGAAGTTTTGACAACACGCTTCCTTTGATTGTGAACTCGGAGAACTATAAATCCACAGGAATCCACAGGAGTTTGCAGACGGCTGCAAATCAACAGTAGCAAAAGGGGGGGGAGTTCGCGATTGAATGCCTTATCCCTTCCCAATTTGGGGGGCGAGGCTAGCTATAAACATCAGGGGCTGTTTGAGTTCGCCTTGGCGAGGGTGTGCCATAGAATTTTTACTGCATCGCTTTCTACACAGTGGCTGATTTTATGATTAGGTTTACAAGATCAGGCCCTTTAAGCCCTGCCATGCCAATTCTCCTTAAATCTCTCTTCTTCCCGGCATGCATATTCGTTTTCGGATTGTGAATCACTTTGGAGCTATAAAGGATTCTGAAACATCATTCCGGAGAAGGACATCGTACAAAATGGGCCAGTTGGGTGGGTAACCCCTGCGCTGCCGAGAATACGTCGCACTATGGTTTGGGGCTGTCAAACCCCAGGTGGTACCCAGAGATCTCCCGCTATTACTGTTGATCTCCAGAAGACCAAGATGAGTTCCCTAAGAGAAAATGGCTGCTTTGGAGGGTGGGCTCTGTGACCTTATAACCTTCTGAGGCCCCTCCCCTCCTCCAATGCTGCCGTCCCCAGGCTCCACCCCCAAATCTCCAGGAATCAGCCCCGTAGCCAGAAATTTTGGGTTGGTGGGGGATGCGGAAATTTTGTGGGGCAGCAGGGGAAGGGCGACTGCACGTCTTCCCTGAACTTCAAGCGGCAGTTTTGCTCGAAGAGCTCAGCATCGAAGAGCAAAATCCCTTTAAATGTCATTTTCCTAGCGGGGGCCACAGCGAAATCGCCACTTGGAGTTCAGGGAAGGCATGTGGCTGGCAGCCGTCCCTCTCCCTCGCCTTCTGCAAGATTTAAAGGACCCGCCGATCAGCTGGAGGGCCCTTTCAGTCCTGGAGGAAGGGATGGAGAGGGGTGGCTGCAAGGTTTAAAGGGCACTCCAGCTGATCGGCGGGCCACTTGCCCTGTTGATCAGCTGGAGGGCCCCTTTAATGTCACAGGAGGAGAGGGAGCAGGGAGGGGCAGCAGCTGTTGTGGGGCATGCCTCACGTTTGAGGGGGCGGGGCCCTGAAACGCCCCATCATAGCTACAGGACTGCCAGGAATTTTCCCAATCTGGCGTTGGCAATCCTAGCTGGAGGGAAGGCTATTGAAAGGTTCGTCCATGTGTCCTGGCAACAATTTTCTCACCCCCCATACTTTCTCATACTCAGATTCTCTGGTCATTTAGAGGCTGCATTGGGGGGGCGCAGGCGCGTAATCTTCAGGGGGGCTGAGGAGCGTCAGGATAGCGCAATCTCGTCAGGAAGGGGCTCAGCCTCCCCCGGGGGCGCTTCTCCCTCCTCCCTCCACTCCCCTCCCTCCTTCCCTCAGCGCGGCCGGAGTCCGAAGATGGCGCCGGGCGGGGAGCGGGCCGGGACTTGCTTGGAAGAGCCCAGCAGGCGGAGGCGTGAGGCTCCCTCCCCCGCCCAGCCCCCCGCCGGCACCCACAGGCTGGCAGGAGGAGCCGACGAGGCCAGAGCTCTATGCAAACTCCTCCCCGTGCCCCGCAGGTTCCGCTTTCCAGCGCGCCTCCTCCCCGGGGGGCCAGGGTGCACCGAGGGCGCGGAGAGGCTCCGGCAATGAGCGCAGCCCAGCACAGTCTGCGGCTGCTGT
>NW_015176006.1:139881-186950 GCF_001447785.1 Gekko japonicus
CTTCCTTCCTTCCTTCCTTCCTTCCTTCCTTCCTTCCTTCCTTTCCTCCCTCCCTCCCTTCCCTCCCTCTGTCCCTCCCTCCCTCTGTCCCTCCCTCCATTCCTCCCTCCCTCCCTCCCTCACTCACTCACTCACTCACTCCCTCCCTTTCTCACTACATTGGCCAGAAGAAGGGTCTTTGATCACCTCCTTCATGCTGTGAATGTCTAGGAAAAGGCCTGGAGTCTCCCATCATCCTAGAGGCTCAAGGCAGCTCACCAAACAACGCTAACCAAAGAGTGTACAAAGCAACTGATGCACAATCAATAAAAATTCAAACAGAGAAGATTTACCCAGTATCCAGTTCTTCAAAGCACCAGCAGAATCAGGGGGAAAAAAGAAAACCTGTCTCCATCACGGGCACCTGTGATCCCCGATTTGTATGCAACCGGTGCAAAAGTAATGTTCAAACTGTTGGAAGGTAATGGGTAGACATGGGTGTGACAAATCAGAAAATGGTGTGAAAATGTAGACGCGGGAGTTCGATTTGCACAAGGCGAGAAGCAGAATTGGAATGGGAATTGTCAAGCCGTCAAAATTCGGTAGCCGCCTTCTTCCTGGTGGGAAATAGCGGCTGGGTGAGATGGTGGGACATTGACGAGGTTATCTCAGTGCCGAATCCGCAGTTCGATGGCCGGACTTCAGCAGTGCGGGCACCTGCGCTAGCTCAGTCGCCAAGCGGGGAGATGGAATGCTTTCAGCACAGGCTGAAAAGATTGCTGTGCAGCCGTTCCGTTTGTTATTGCTTTGGCCTGAAAATGGTTATAATAGTGTTTCTTTATTTAAAAAGCAAATTATTCCAATTGTCGTTGCTGTTCTCCAATTTCTACCTGCTGCTCGGCAGCACACGACGATTCTTATTTTCTTGTTGTTTGTTTGGAGTTTTTAACAAGGGCTTGGTGGGTTTCCAGCCCTGGGACGCAGCCGAACGCCTAGCTTTTGTCGCTGCGTAAAGGCCTATTTAAACACGATGCTGCCGGCAGTGCAGTCGCTTCCCTGGGTGACTTTGCATGGGCTCGGCATCTCATTTTGAATGTGCTGCAATGCATACAAAGTAGCTGCATGAGCTTGGTGTGCATGCCAGAGATCCGTAGCCTGGTGGGTATTGTACTGGCATGCTAACCGAGCATTCCTAGCTGCTTTGCGTGGGTTACAGTGGACTCGAAACGAGGTGCCCAGTCCATGACAAATGGCACTGGGAAAGGGTTTGCATAACCAGAATCACGCTTAAATCGGCCCTGTCCTGTCCCAGTTGGTATGGTGCAGTCCTAAGCCGAGTTAAACCCTTCTAAGCTCATTGGCTTCAATGGATTTAGAAGGCTGCTACTCTGGACACTTTCGCACACACTGAATAATGCACTTTCAATCCACTTCCAAGGCACTTTGCAACTGGTTTTTACTGTGTGAAAATCGCTAAAGTGCATCGAAGGTCCCAGCACCTCTGCCCTCAGTCCCGCCCACCTAAGATTCTTCCTGAATGCTCCAGCCCAGCTTTGTCCCTTGGAGGCATTCTCCTATCAGTTATGATAGCCAATTGGAATCTCCATGGTCAGAAATGATAACAACATATGAATACCAGACAGGGAGGACAAACAGCAGGAGAATGCTATTGCATACAGGTCCTTGCAAACTTTCCTGGGGTCTGTGCCCTCACTCCTGCCCTGCTCCTGATCCACTTTATAGAAGGTGAATGAATTATTTTCTTCCAGAACATTTGGAGTAGACACATGGAAAGACTGCAGACTGTGCTTCTGTTATGCTTTATTATTGCACCTTGGCCAATTGATTCATATTATACTTGCTGTTATGCTTATATGATTATTATATACTTGCTATTTTGCTTGTGCATTTATTTTCAGTCAGTGGTGTGTTCTTTGCTGTTCCTTGTACTGTACACTGGCTCCCCCTCTTGTTTTTGGCAACCTCCAGGTGGTAGCTGGAGATCTCCAGGCTACAGAGATCAGTTGCCCTGGAGAAAATGGCAGCGTGGAGGGTGGACTCTGTGGAGTTACACCTCACTGAAGTCTCTCCCCTCCCCAAACCCCATCCTCCCCAGACTCTACCCCCCCCCAAATCTCCAGGAATGTCAAAACCTCCAGCTCGCAACCATAGCGGTACTGTCAGACAGCTGCTTCAGCTGGTCGCCTAGACTGCAGTTCCCAGAGTGGCCACTTGTGGGATGGCGCTGTGGCTTCTTTTGGACTCAGGCTTGCCTGAAGGGATGGCGGCCCTTGGATCGCACTGGGCCCTGGCTCCCCCTGTGACCTGAGTCTGAGACCCCAGCGCCTCCCCTACCTGAACTTTGAACTGGTACTATCCGAGGGGGGGGGAATGATATACCACTTAATTCTGCTTAAAACTGGACACATGAAGCTGCCTTTTACCGAATCAGATCTCTGGTTCGGCAAAGTCAGTATTGTCTACTCAGACTGGCAGTGGCTGTCCAGGGTGTCACACAGAGGTCTTACACATCAACTGCTACCCAGTCCTTTTAAATGGAAATGCTGGGGATTGAACCTGGGACCTTCTGCATGCAAAGCAGATGCTCTGCCACTGAGCCACAGCCCCTCCACAGTTAATTAAGTGGACCTTGTATAGAAATATTGATTCCTATAGACCCCTGCCTCCCCCCTTGGAATGTCTTCTGATACCTTGCTTTCCTGTTGCCAGCCAGATGGCTGACCATCTGGTCAATTGCCTGCCATATAACCACACATTCTTCACACTCTAGATGGAAGAGCTAGACCTGATGGCACCTGGCTGTGCCTACATGTCAGGAGTCACGTAAAGCATAGAGGAGTGGTTAGAGTTTGGGAGGGCACATGACCCGGGTGTGTCCTTCAGAGCTCTGACCATTCAGAAGTTATCCCCCATCCACTGCCATGACAACCCAAAAGTTGGACACCCCCTGTCTACCCGTGATTGGCTAATGGCCATGGCTAGTCATGATTAGATTGGGGTTCTTAATTGTCTGACCCTTGGAGGAGAGTCAGATTTTTCTCTTGCTCTCTCTACTGTTGAATTGCACCTGGAAAATGCTGTCCCGGGCAGAACAAAGGACTCCTTTGTGAGCTGACCATGTGCTTGCAAGGATGGAACTATTGTTTCTCAAGATACTGGGACTCTTCCAATGGACAATATTGAACTCTTGGACGCTACCTGATGTTGGTAAATATGCTTCTTACTGTGTAGTTAAGGCAAAACTTGCCTAGGCTGTTCTTTTGAATCCTCTTAGTCTGATTGCAAGTTCTCTACTGAATAAACCCTTATTCTTGTTTATAAATAGTGTCTGTTTTGATGTGTAACTGGACTTCAAACTGAATCCTTCAGTCTAAACCGCTGACCAATTGTGCTACCGTGTAAGAGTAACTGTGCAGCTCTGGACAGAGTTGCTAATGTGTAAAACCCACATGCCAACTGAGATTCTGGGGATCTCTAATCTCAGGTTGGTGAGGGGTTAAGCTTAGAGGTTCCTGGTGGCTATTGTGTTTAAATCCAGAGAGCCTATCTCTCTGGGTGATTGAGTAATGTATTGTGCCAGTGTAGAATTCTTTCCCCCATCCCTGGACTGGCCTGGGGGGCAGAAATCTATACAGACCTAATGTGTGGTGCCCTTTCCAAGCAGAGGTCAGCGACATCGGTGTAGAGCAGATTCTCATGATGTGTCAAGTCGACACACTGCTACCCGCTCTTTGGCCATGGCACCAACATGGTAGAACTCCATCCCATGGATAACCATTTGTTTCCTTCCATCACTATTTTCCACCAGTGGATGAAGACATTTTTGTTATGCCCAGGGTTCCCTCGGCAACCCCTTCTTCCCATCCTATGTTTTCAACGCTGGCTCGTGTTTTTATATATGTATATTACTCTTGGTTGTAACTGGTTTTACGATTGTTCTATATATGGGTCCCCAGCAGGGAGATGCCCGTTGAAACCTTTCTGAGTGCCTGCCAAGTGTTTTTAGAAAGTGGGTGAGGCTCTTTCAGAGCAGGGCTTCTGATTAGCCACTGAAGATCTGATTGGCTATGTGGATTAAAATAGCAACATTTCAGTGGCAGTTCCCACCGCAGTGTTTGTTTTCTTCTCTCTTATGCCTCGTTCCCAGTGTATTTTTAATTACCCTTCTTCTCCCCTGCACTTGGCCTTCCAGTTTGGTGCAGTGGTTAAGTGTGCGGACTCTAATCTGGGAGAACCGGGTTTGATTCCCCACTCCTCCACTTGCAGCTGCTGGATGACCTTGTTGAAGCCATCGTTCTGTCAGAGCTGTTCTTGAAAGAGCTCTCTCAGCCCTGCCTACCTCACTGGGTGTCTGTTGTGGGGAGGGAAAGGGAAAGGAGTTTATAAGCTGCTCTGACTCTGAGTGAAGGGTGGGGTATAAATCCAATCTCCTCCTCCTCTTCTCTCTCTCTCTCTGTGGCACCGCCTCCTGTGACAGTCATTTCACGTTTGGCTCCACCTTCTGTGTCGGCCATTTTGTCGGCCATTTTGTCGGCCCACCACACAGTGTCAGAATCCCAAAGGTGCCCATGGGCTCAAAAAGGCTGGAGACCCTGTTTCTATCATTCTGTTTTTAATTGTTAGCTGTGGGCAGAAAGGTGGAATATAAATTTTGTCAATAAATAAATTATGATGCCACTGGTTTGCTCACCATTCTAATGATCCCTTCCCGTTCCTCCAGCACGGATGCTCCTCCCTCTGAGATCATGCAAATCAGTTTTGAGATTGAAGAACTTAGCGACCTGCCAGAGACCCAGCTTATTACGTGGCAAGTGGAATATCCCGGAGGTAGAACATCTGACCTCGGTATCTCCAAGATCTACATAAGCCAGAAGGAGTTGGTCGGTGTTCTTCCATTGGCTATGGTAAGACAAGCTCTTTGCTATCTGAACTTGGAATGTTCTTGGCGGACAAACGTTTTGATTCTATTTGGAGGCATGTTGAGTTGGAATTTTCTGGAACTATACCGGCCGTAATTTGAACTGTGCAGGACATAATTTTGAAAGGACATGATACCGGCTTCAAAAGGGAATTAGATAAGCATATGGAGCAGAGGTCCATCAGTGGCTATTAGCCACAAGGTATAGATAGGAACTCTTGGTCTGGTAAAAGTGATGCTCTGTCATCTTGGTGCTTGGGGGGGTCAACAGTGGGAGGGCTTCTAATGTCCTGGCCCCACTGGTGGACCTCCTGATGGCACTGGTATTTCTGGCCACTGTGTGATACAGAGTGTTGGACTGGATGGGCCTTTGGCCTGATCCAACATTGGCATCTCTTATGTTCTTATGTTACATATGGCTGCCAGCTCTGGGTTGGGAAATACCTGGAGATTTGGGGGGTGGAGCCCGGGGAGGGTGGGGTTTGGGGAGGTGAGGGGCCTCAGTGGGGTACAGTGCCAAGGAGTCCATCCTCCAAAGCAGCCATTTTCTCCAGGGGAAGTGATCTTGGTTTTCTGGAGATCAGTGAGATCTCCAGGTGTTACCTGGAGTTTGGCAACCCTCACCTTGCTAAGCAAAGCAGGCCTGAGCCTGATCAGTGCCTGGGTGGGACCTTTCATGGGCTCCCCATTTAAATTGCCTTGAGTTCCTTGACAGAAAGGTGGGATATCATACAACTCTCAGCCTCAAGGATGTTCGGAGAGACTCAGCTTCAAGAGTCGGACCTTCCTCTCTGTTCTCCTGAATCTGTCTATTGACTTCTCCTGTATTCAAGCTGGTGTTCAGAACTGGCCTTGATGGGCCAAGGCTCCGGTTCAGTACGAGGCAGCTTCATGTTCCACGTGCCCAGCTCATCTAATAGTGGTTTGGAGGATCGAGTCAAATTACTAACGTATGAATGTCCACAAACGTCTGTTAGCCTACAAAAAATGTATGGGAGTCTGCTCAGCTTACACATGTTTAGGTTACTCATTTGTGGCCAAAGCCAGTCCTGCCTGGTTGCCTGGAAGTGATCTTTACTTGCTGCAGGTGACTAGGTTGGTGGAAGCCCGATGATCATCAAAATAGACATGATTAGTGTTACATCCTCAGTCAAAGGAGGGCTCCATGGCACTGGCCAGTCTTTTTTTTAATAGGAATCCACTGGTTCAGCAGAGAAGCTGAGAAACCTTTTTCTGGATGGGCAGATCCTTAGCTGAATGTTTCTGTATTCTGGCAAGGGGGGGGGAATTGCTGCTTATCGAAAGCTATCCCCTCAAGTAGAAAAGTAGGCTAGAGCCATTCCCTTGGCTGCTACATTTCTATGTTCAGGGATTTTTAGAAAATTTTTCTTTAAGTTTGATGGGGGACAGTCTAGCAATAGATTAACTGCACTATCTTAATTGCGCGGACTCTAATCTGGGAGAACCTGGTTTGATTCCCCACTCCTCCACTTGCACCTGCTGGATGACCTTGGACAAGCCATAGTTCTGGCACACATGTTCTTAAAAAAGAGCAGTTTCCGTCAGAGCTCTCTCAGCCCCATCTACCTCACAGGGTGCCTGTTGTGGGGAGGGGAAAGGAAAGGAGTTTGTAAGCCACTCTGAGACTCCTTTGGGTAGTGAAGGGCAGGGTATAAATCCAATCTCCTCCTCCTCCTCCTCCTCCTCTTCTTCTTCTTCTGAACTAGGTCCTGGGAAATCCATGAAAGGCATTAGGAATCACAGTAATGGGTTTAAATTACAAGCGGAAAGGTACCAGTTAGATATTATGATTTTTTTTTTTAAACCATAAGATAGTTCAGGAATGGAATGGTCTGCCTAGAGAGGTGGTGAGTTCCCCCTCATTGGCAGTCTTCAAGCAACAGCTGGACAATCACTTGTGAGGGATGCTTTAGGCTGATCATGCACAGAGAAGGAGGTTGGAGTAGAGGGCCTGTATAGCCCCTTCCAACTCTGACTCTATGGCCGCGTTCAGACTGGCAGTTTGGCCCGACAGGCAAACGTTTGAGGAGCATTTCAGTAGCGGCTTAAAGGGGCGGGTTCACACAGCCACATGTTTCAGGCGTCCCTCAGCTGTACTCAAGCCGTCTTGTGCCGCTTCCCACCCGAGTTTAAAAGATACCTGGTGGAAGTGGTAGCAAACCGTGTATACAGCCCGTTGAGTCCGGTTCCCTGAATGTGAACGCAAGCGCTGCTAAGGCGGGAACAACCCGCAGTCATTGATGATAGGAACCAGCTGTGTCCGCGGGCAGGTGCCTTTGGTGCCTGCGCGATCCTGCCCTATTTGCCACTGTGCCCATGCACCCATGTGCCCATGCGCATAGGCGCATACAGCCCAGCATGGAAACAGCCACTAACAGGATGGCCCAACAGTGTGAACGCTCCCTTGTGCTTCCTCCACGGTATCCTCACGCTTCATTCACTGCAGTGTGAACGGGAATACCGCAAACAAGCCGTTCCAGGTCTGTTCCGGGTTTTCTTTGCCACGACTCCCTAGCGCTTTAAATTGCCAGTCTGAACTCGGCCTATGTTTTCGCTGGGAGGCATTGAGATGAAGAGCAGACAGCGGGAAAACAGGACACATTGCTCTACTAAGCAGATTCGGAGAGATGGGAAACCCCTGTTATAAAGTCAAACACGCCTTCCGCTTTGGGCTGTAATCTGGGAGAAATGAAGGCATTACAAATGGGCCGTGTCCTTTGGCCTCGGACTCATTCGAGAAGACAACGGGGCATTCCTCGTCCCCCTAGGAAACGATGCCTTGTGTGTGAGTTTTTTTTTCTCTACCCCAAATTACTGTTCTGGTGGAAGGAGGTCTATAATCTTCCCCAAGGTTTTAGCAGTTCAGAGTTTGCTCCGAGACCCATTTATTAGAAAATATTGACACATGTTATTAGTTAGCCCTCAAAGAGGGAGGGGAAAGATATATGCAAAAAATCAATCTTTGAGTGTTTAGGGAGGGGGGAAAGAATAGAAGCTGTGTGGTTGCCTAGTGACGGGCAGTTAATTATGGTGCCATTAGTCAAGGTTGGAGAAGGGCTTGTGCACTTCACGGAGCTGATAAGGGCCATTACTGTAATTTACCAACTTTAGAGCTACTTGGATGTTGCCTTGGTGCTTTATGATACCAAACGCTATTGTGTCTTTCTTTTATTGCTATCCTTTTTAAAAATATTTTTTCTTCTTTGAAAAAAAAACCCCACTCCTGTTTCCTCATGAGTCAGATTACATAATACACCTGAAATCCATTCAGGACCTGCAGAATTCCACCTGACATTCAGATGTCAGGAGGTGCCAAGGCTAGAACCGGAAACCTTGGGATCTATGGTCCCGTTCACACGCGGCGATTTGGTCCGGGAGCGGGCCAGTTCGGGGCCGGATCAAACCGGCGCGATCACACCACCACATCTGGGAAGCGTCCTGCTTCCGCACCTGAACTGGCCCAAACCCGGGAAGAACCGCCGCAAAATGAACCACCTACCTTGGGTGGTTCAATAGGACGCGGCGCGACAAGCTGGCGTTTGATTGCGCCGGCACAACCCCGGGCCGGAGCCGAACTGCGCATGCTCGGACATGCGCAGTTCGGCCGGCCCCCGGGTAGGGCGTGTTTTCTCCCCGGCGTTTGATCGCGCCGGGGAGAAAAGGCGGCGCGGCCGGGGGATCCGTGGGATCCCGCCGCGCCGTGTCAACATTGGCGCGGCTTTTAAAAGCCGCGCCTTCAAGCGCCTTTTCCCCTGCGTGTGGCAGGGGCCTATGTTTTGTTAATTTGCTGTACCCAGCCAAGCAGGGCTGCAAAAAGGAAGGGTTTCCTGAAGTGTTCCCTCTAAGCTGAGTTAGTGTGAGCTAGCTCACAGTTCTTTAGCCTCCGGCTCACACATTTTTATCTTAGTTCAGGAAGGAGGGCTCCAGAGCAAACTAATGTATGCAGTAGCCAAATCGCTGGCTCACAACTTTAATGCCAGTAGCTCACAAAATAGAATTTTTGCTCACAAAAATCCACAGCTTAGAGGGAGCATTGGTTCCCTGGGCTATAAGGTAAAGGTAAAGGTTTCCCTTGCTCAAAAGCCAGTCAAATCCAACTCTAGGGGGGAGTGCTCATCTCCGTTTCCAAGCCGAAGAGCCAGCACTGTCCAAAGATGTTTCTGTGGTCATGTGGCCGGCATGACTAAACGCCAAGGCACACAGAACGCTGTTACCTTCCTACCGAAGTGGTACCTATTATCTACTTGCAATTTCTTGCTTTCGAACTGCTAGGTTGGCAGGAGCTGGGGCCAGAGACGGACGCTCACTCCATCATGCCGCACTAGGGTCTCGAACTACCGACCTTCTGTCCAACACTCTGTCACACAGTGGCCAAAAATACCAGGTGCCATCAGGAGGTCCATCAGTTGGGCCAGGACACTAGAAGCTCTCCCACTGTTGCCCTCCCCAGGAACCAAAAATACAGACCATCACTTGCCCCAGAGTTCCTATCTATACCTTGTGGCTAATAGCCACTGATGGACCTCTGCTCCATATGTTTATCCAATTACCTCTTGAAGCCGTCCATGCTTGTAGCTGCCACCACCTCCTGTGGCAATGAATAGTGGTGGATACAAGCATAGACAGCTTTGAGAGGTGATTGGATGAACATATGGCCTGATCTAACATGACTTCCCTTGTGTTCTTATTTCTGGGGAAGAGATGCTCTGTGTTCTTGGGGCTTGGGCAGCAACAGTGGGAGGGTTTTTGGGGTTCTGGCCCCACCAGTGGACCTCCTGATGGCCCCTGGGTTTTGGCCCCTGTGTGACACAGATTGTTGGACTGGATGGGCCTTGGGCCTGATCCAGCATGACTTTTCTTATGTTCTTATGTTCTGAGGTGGTCGAGACAGTTGGGAGTCTTGCAAGCAAGTCCTATGAGAGAGGTTGAAGGAACTTAGTAGGTTGAGACTGGAGCAGAAAAGATGGAAGTGAGACAGGATCCCATTCTTCAAATACTTGAAGGGTTCTTGCATGGAAGAGTGCAAAAACTCATTCTCTGTTCTTTGGAGTACAGGACTAGATATGATGGGCCTAAGTCAGGAGTCCCCAACATGGTGCCCACGGGCTCCGTGGCTCCCACTGACACCTTTCCTGGTGCTCTCCAAGTGCTTTTAGAAAGTAGATGGGGTTTTTGCCCAGCACGGCTTCTGATTGTGATTGTGCAGATTAAAAGCATACAAAGATGTTAACTACACTATTCTGTGATGAAATAGTAAAAGAGAACAGGAACAAGTGTAGTTAAGAGACTCATTAATAACAAATTGCCAAAAGGCTAAAGACCAGAAAGGAATGTATACAAAGTGGTAACAATAGAAAAGTACAGAATGGAAACCATAAACAACTTGTGCATCCATACACTCCACTAGAAAAGTACAACGTATGAACACTGGAGAACTAAATACAACGTTGTGTCCGGATGTTTGATTACAACGTTTCAGAGTTCATCCTTCATCAGGGTGTTCCCTTTAAGCTGGAAGCTTGAAGCTACTGGAGCTGATTACTTGTTGGAGATTGGCATCAGATTTTGTGATGAATTATTACTGTTCCCAATGCATACAAAAGTATGATAACCATAACAGTTTAAAGGGAACACCCTGATGAAGGATGAACTCTGAAACATTGTCATCAAACATCCAGACACAACGTCGTATTTATATAATAGTTCTCCATTGTTCATACTTAGTACTTTTCTGGTGCAGTGTATTGATGCAGAAGTTGTCCATGGTTTGCATTCTGTACTTTTCTGTTGTTACCACTTTGTATACATTACTTTCTACTAAATGTTCTTTAGCCTTTTGGCAAGTTGTTATTAGTGAGTCTCCTAACTACACTTGTTCATGTGCAGATTAAAAGGCATCCTATTAAACAGAGCTTCTACCTGAACTGTTGAAGAAATACTATTAGAGTTATATGTAGCTTCACTCCCTGACATTTATGTGGTTAGAGCTGCCTCCTGGGGCAGCCATTTTGTGATTTGCCCTACCTCCTGCAACCACCATTTTGTGACAATACCATTCGAGAAAGTTCTACCCCATCTTGCACTGACACTTTGTTGTACTGTATTATTTTATTGTTTTAGACTGTTTTATCTGTTTTAAATCTGGCACTTGTGCCTCGTTGTTAGCTGCCCTGAGCATTCGGGGAGGGCAGGATATAAATCCAATAAATAAATAAATAAATAAATAAACTGTGCCCACCACTATATGTCAGAATTCCGAAGGCTCAAAAAGGTTGGGGATCCCTGGCCTAAGTTATAGGAGGGTGGATTTCAGATGAACTTCAAGAGAAAATTAGAAACAGTGAGAGCAATTTGACAATGTGTCCAGTTTGGGGGTGGTGTGGGCTATCAGTTGCAGGAGGTCTGCAAGCAAAGACTGGGCAGCCATCTGCCTGTAGCTTTGTGTTTCCAAGGGATGGACCCCTTCCACGTCTGTGATTCTAGGAAAGGCCCTCCTGGTTGGTTGGAGCAGCGGGTGAAATCTGCTGAGGATGCTGTGTAACCCACTCCCCCTGGGGGCTAATCGAAACACATGACCATGCGACCAGCAAAACTCAGGGATTTTATTGAACCCCTGATGAGCAGCTGTGTACCACCGTGTTTAGCTTGGCGGGTCAATCATTGTGTAAGCTTGTTTTTTTCCTGCTATTTCATTTTCTCGTGCAAAACTGCCACTCGGTTGATCTTCTGCTCCCCACACTGCCCCCCCTGCCCACCACTCCTTTCCCGTGTTCACATCCACGTCTGTCTTCTTACCTGCGGATTATTCCGATTCCAAAGGTGAAACCAGATGGCAGCGACTCTGATGTTCCGGCTCTTGACTGATCCTGTCCAAAATAATTGGCCGGTGATAAAACTTGACACCGGAGCATTTAGGAGTGAATAAACACAGAGAGGTGGAGGACGTTCAGGTCAAATTTACTGTCTGCAAAGGAATGTTCTGTTCAGATAAATCACTTCCAGCCACTGGAGGTAGGGCTGAATTATGACGGTGGCCCACTTTGAACATTCAGGACAAATGGTTTATCTTTCTGAATTGGAGGGCGTCTTGGCATGGCCTTTGGTACATTCTCTGGCTGTTTCTCTGCAAGTTTTGCCAATGTCTGTGCCACTGATGGGAGGGTCTGGTCCCATAAAATTCCTGTTGAAATACATATAGTTCTTCTCCGGATTTCTGCCCAGGTTTTGGGGTTCACTTTACTATATTGTGTGGTCTAAATAGTTTTAGAATTGTTTTAATCTAATTTATATGTTATGTTTTATTGTAAACTATGTGTTGACTTTATGTAAGCCACCCTGAGCCAGACTTGGCTGGGAGGGCGAGGTAGAAATCCAATCAATCAATCAATCAATCAAATCAAATATATCTTGTCTCCTTTATGTAGTGGAACTGCCTGCCTGCAGAATCCTCCATTGTTCCAGGGGTCGTTTAGTAGAAAAAGAGCTAGGGGAACTCATTAGCATATGCCACACACCCTGACATCACCGGAAGTGTGTCATAAGGCCACACCCCCTGACATCACCAGAAGTATGTCATAAGGTCACACACCCCGCCCCCAACAGTCCCGTCCGCCGCCGCCGGCCTTGCAGCTCCACTGCCGAGCCCCATGAGGGGCCCGGCGGTAGACCTGCAAGGCTGGCAGGAGTGCAAGGAAGCCCCGCAAAGGCCCTCCCTGGCCCTAGGCAGGCAGGGGTGGGGAGAGGCAGGTTCCATTTTGCACAGAGCACAACTGGCGATAGCTTTCAGTTCACTCGTCCCTACTCTCTTTCCATGTTACAGATGTGCACACCACTGGAACAGAGCGGAGGAGCTCATCTTGATAAGGTGGTCTCAAGGTTTTCTTTAGGCGGCCATTTACCAGTGCACAGATTCACATGTATTTTATTTATTTTATTTTACTATTTGCTTTATTTACATCCCACCTTTCTCCCCAGTGGGGACCCAAAGTGGCTTTACATTCTTCTCCTCTCCTCCATTTTATCCTCACAGCAGTCCTGGGAGGTAGGTGAGGCTGAGTGTGTGTGGCTGGCCCAAGGTCACCCAGCAAGCTTTCATGGCAGAGTAGGGATTCAAACCTGGGTTTACCCAGGTCCTAGTCCAACACTTTAACCCAGGGGTCGTTTCGTAGAAAAAGAGCTAGGGGAACTCATTAGCATAACTCATTAGCATATGTCACAACCCCTGACATCACCGGAAGTGTGTCGTAAGGCCACACACCCCGCCCCCAACGGTCCCGGCCGCCGCCGGCGGCCTTGCAGCTCCACTGCCGAGACCCATGAGGGGCCCGGCGGTGGACCTGCAAGGCCGGTGGGAGTGCAAGGAAGCCCCGCAAAGGCCCTCCCTGGCCCCAGGCAGGCAGGGGTGGGGAGAGGCAGGGAGGAAGCAACTTACCCTCCCTCTTCTCCTGCCTCCTCCTGGCTGAATGAGGGCCGGAAGCGGGGCGGCCGGAAGCAGGGGGCGGGGCTTCGTCATGTGCCCCGCCCCCATACCTCACCCGGGGGAACTGCGATCCCCCACGCCCCCCCCCGAAATGACCTCTGCTTTAACCACTGCACCACTCTGGCACACTCATATGTGCATCCGTAGAACATAATTCAGAAACTTCATGATGGAATCATGCCTGTGATGGCATCAAAGTCACTGTTTTGTGTTGGTCGGCCAGTGGGAAGAAGAAGAAGAGAGGAGGAGGAGGAGGAGGAGGAGGAGGAGGAGATGAGGGGCGGAGTACTCCGCCCTTCACTACCCAAAGGAGTCTCAGAGCGGCTTACAAACTCCTTTCCCTTCCCCTCCCCACAACAGGCACCCTGTGAGGTAGGTGGGGCTGAGAGAACTCTACTTCCCCTCCCCACAACAGACACCCTGTGAGGTGGGCGGGGCTGAGAGCTCTGACACAAACTGCTCTTTTTCAAGGACAGCTGTGCCAGAGCTTGTGACTGACCCAAGGTCATCCAGCCAGGTGCAAGTGGAGGAGTGGGGAATCAAACCCGGTTCTCCCAGATTAGAGTCCGCGCACTTAACCACTATACCAAACTGGGACCTAGAGCAACAGGGTTGCCAGGTCCCCCATGGCCACTGGCAGGGGATGGGGAGGTAGAGTTGCCAGATCCAGGTTGGGAAACTCCTGGAGTTTTGGGGGTGGGGCCTGGGGAGGACAGGGACCTCGGTGGGGTACAAGGCCACAGAGTCCACCCTCCAAAATATCCATTTTCTCCAGGGGGAAGTGACCTCTGTAGTCTGGAGATGAGCAGTAATTCCAGGGAATCCCCAGGTCCCACCTGGAGGCTGGCATTCTTATAAAATAGGATGGGGGAAATCTATTAACCCCTTATCTATCTATGTTATCCTTCCTTTCCTAACTTTGGGGGATAATTCTTCAGTGGGGACAAGATTGGCCCATCGCACATGGCCCCAGGTGGCCTTGCTTCCCTTAACAGTCCTATGAGGACACCGAGCACAGCTCTCTTAAAGACCCTATAATGAACCGGTACATCCTTGTCATGCACAACACTCCAGTGGCAAGCCTTTGGCCAGGTGTGGTGTGAATCTTAGAATCACAGAATTGAATGGGTCCATAGAGGTCATCTAGTCCAACCTCCTGCTCAATGCAGGATCAGCCTAGAGCATCCCTGACAAGAGTTTGTCCAGCCACTGCTTAAAGAATACCAGTGAAGGGGAGCTCACTACCTCCCTAGGCAGCTGATTCCGCTGTTGCACAACTCTGACTGTCAAAAGGTTTTCCTAATATCCAGCCCCGGTACCTTTAAATCCATAATTGCGAGTCCTCTCCTCTGCTGCCCACAGGAACAGCTCCCTGCCCTCCTCTAAGCGAGGGCCCTTCAAATACTTCCAGAGAGCCATCCTGTCCCCCCTCGACCTCCTTTTCTCCAGAATGTACATCCCCAACTCCCTCAGCCTTTCCTCACAGGGCTTGGTCTCCAGGCCCCCGATCATCCTTGTCGTTCTCCTCTGCACCTGCTCCATTCTGTCCTCCACATCCTTCTAGCAAATCCTTAAGAAAGTAAGAATTCTACTGAATCAAACCAATGGCCCCATCCGGTCCAGCGTCCTGAAGCTGCCTGAGATAACCGTCCGATCCAACTGAGCATTATCTAAGTGGCAGCAGCTCGATGTGTTTTCCGGCCAAGAAGGGTCTTTCTCTCCCACCATCTGCTGCATGAGATCCCTTTTGTTTTTAGCCAGAAATGCCAGTCTTGGACTTCTTGCATGCCAAGCATGTGATCTGCCACTGAGCCATGCCTAGGGTTACAAACTTCCGGATAGGCCTGGAGATGTTCCAGAATTACAAGTGATTTCCAGACAACAGAGATCAGGTCCCCTGGAGAAAATGGCTGCTTTGGACGGTGGTTTCTATGGCATTATCTCTCACTGAGGTCCCTCCCCTCCTCAAGCCCCGCCCTCTCCAGGCTCCACCCCCCAAATATCCTGGAATTCCCCCACCGAGAATTGGCAGGCCTAGGCATGCCTGTTTCCACCTGCAGCCAGATAGATACTTTTGGATGTTCACTAGCGTGGGACTAAGCCGACAACTTCTCCTGTTCTTCCGCAGGAACTAAAATACCGAGGTACACTGCCTCTGAACCTGGAGGTTCTCAGAACTGTTGTTAGATACTTCCACCCAGGAATGTGTCTAATTACTTTTCAGAGCCATCTAAGGGGGTGGCTGTCATCACATCCAATCGCTGCCAAGTCCTTAATTTCTAGTTGTGCTAAGAATTACTTCCTCTGTCTGTTCCGCTGCCAATCAATTCCATTGAGCGATGGTCACCCGAGCGTTATTCCTATTTCATCCTTTCCCTGTCGAAAATCTCCCTGGGCTTCCCAACTGCCCGTGCCGCACAACTGGCCACAAAGCCCCTGATATCCTGGCACCGATGGCTCTTCTAACAATTCAGACTTGATCAATCCGCGTCGTTCCTTCCAGGGTAATTAAGTTTCCTGGCAAACGTGGCCAGCCCAGCTGCTTGTCCGGCCAAATTAAGAGCTTTCTCTCTTCCTACAGACAAGCAGAACTTTTGTTCTCTCAGTCTTTATCAGCTGAAATCCCTGTTTGGATTGATTTCGTTATATCCCCCCCCCCCTATTCTATGGCAGGGTTCTATTGATTAGACCCCCCCCCCTTCAGTGAATGCATCGGGGAGGTTTGCTTACACTACAGTCGACACAAATCGAAAGTTAACCTCATTACTAATTAAAGCAGCATTGGGTTGAGGATCCGAACCCCAATTAAGCCTGTGTGGAGCTGGCAATGAGGGGTGGGGATTCATTTAATAGAGACATAAAGGCTGTAATTTCAGCCTCTCCCCCGCCCCCTTCTCTGTGCCAGGGGTGTTTTGTTTGTCCAGTTATTATCCTGGCCCAACTGGGGGATGGAAGTAATAATGGGACGGGCTCCCAGTCTTTTTCTGGGCACAATTCAAAGCACCGATTCTTATCTTGAAGGCCCTAAATGGCTCTAGCGTTGCCATCTCCGGGCTGGGAAATTCCTAGAGATTTGGGGGTGGACCCTGGGGAGGGGAGGGACATCAGCATGGTGTAGTGTCACAGAGTCCACCCTTCCAAGCAGCCGTTTTCTCCAGGGGAACTGATCTTTGTAGTCTGGGGATCAGTTGCAATTCCAGGAGATCTCCAGGCCCTCAGTGATAGAGTTCGGTGTAGTGGCGGACTCTAATCTGCAGAACCGGGTTTGACTCCCCACTCCTTCACATGCAGTCAGCTAGGTGACCTTAGAATCATAGAACGTTAGAGTTGGAAAGGACCTTGCAGGTCATCTAGTCCAACCCCCTGCACTCTGGAGGAGCATAGCCGAAAGAGAGCCCTACAGCATACCCGAAAGATGGCCGTCCAGCCTCTGCTTGAAGACATCCAGCGAAGGAGCATCCACCACCTCCCGAGGTATTCCACTGCTCCACCACTCTTACAGTTAGGAAGTTTCTCTGGATATTTAGCCGGTAACGACTCCCTTGTCATTTCCACCCATTAGATCTAGTCTTGCAATCCGGAGCAAGAGAGAATCCGCTCCATCTTCTACATGACAGCCCTTCAAATACTTGAACACTGCCATCATGTCCCCTCTAAGCCTTCTCTTTCCCAGGCTAAACAGACCCAACTCTTTCAGCCTTTCCTCATAAGACTTGGATTCCAGCCCTCTCACCATCCTGGTTGCCCTCTTCTGGACACGCTCGAGCGTGTCAACATCCTTTCTAAAATGTGGTGCCCAAAACTGGACACAGGACTCCAGGGGTGGCCTGACCATAGCAGAATAGAGCTGAACTACCACCTCCCTTGATCTGGACACAATGCTTCTGTTAATGCATCCTAAGATTGCAGTAGCTTTCTTCACTGCCACATCGCACTGCAGGCTCATGTTTAGCTTGTGATCAACCAGAACACCCAGATCCCTTTCACATGTGCTGCTGTCAACCTTGGGTCTGTCACAAGTTCTCTGAGAACTGTTCTCTCAAGAGCAGTTTGTGTCAGAGTTCTCTCAGCCCCACCCACCTCACAGGGTGTCTGTTGTGGGGAGAGGAAGGGAAGGAGATTGTAAGCCGCTCTGAGACTCGGAGTGAAGGGCGGGATATAAATCCAGTCTCTTCTTCTTCTTCTTCTTCTTCTTCTTCTTCTTCTTCTTCTTCTTCTTCTTCTTCTTCTTCTTCTTCTTCTTCTTCTTCTTCTTCTTCTCAGCTCCATATTGGGAAATACCTGGATATTTTGGGGGTGGAGCCTGAAGAGGGTGGGGTTTGTGAAGGGGAGGGACCTCAGCAGGGTATAATGCCATAGAGCCCACCTTCCAAAATGGCCATTTTGTCCAGGTGAACTGATCTCTGTTGCCTGGAGATAATTTCTAATCCCAGATCTCCAACTACCACCTGGAGACTGGGCAACCCTACTTAGTGGGCATATGGCAACCCTAATTGTAAGCCACCTTGAGCAGGTCTCTGGAGGTGCAGCGTATACATTTTCCAAATAAACAATGAATGAAAATAATAGGGGCCTTTGAAAATAGGTCATATGTGTGTGCCCCCCCCCACTTTCCACTTTAGTGGCCCATTCAAAGTGGATCCCAGAAGGAGGAAGGGTCTAAAAGTGACTACTAACCATGATGACACAAGGGAACTTCCACAGCTAGAGGAAGTAAACCTTCGAATACAAGTGCTGGGAGGCAACATCTGAGGAATGCCTTGGTCTCTCTGGCCTGATTGTTGGCCTGCCAGGGCAGCTAGTTAGCCACTGTCTGAAAGACAAGACTGGACTAGAGGGGCCACTGGTCTGATCCAGTAGGCCTTTTTTTTAGGATAACTTTTTCTCCCTCTCCCAAAATAGTAGAACTTGAGGGCATCCAATGAAGCTGATGGGCAGTAGGTTCAGGACGGACAAAAGGAAACAGTTCTTTATACAGAGAGTGATTCAAATGTGGAATTCACTGCCGGAAGATGTAGTGATGGCTGCAGGCATAGGCAGGTTTAAGAGTGGGTTAGATAGATTCATAAATTATTTATTTATTTATTACTTTCGGCTTCTACCCCTCTCGAACCCCCTAGGGGGTCTCTGAGCGGCTTACAGTTACTCTGTTATCCCTGACTATGGCCACATCTGAATTGGGGTGGGGACTGCCCTACCAACACCCTGTAGATGGCGCTGTTGTTCTTCTTGATCTTAGTTCGGCATCTCGCCCCATTGCTGGCTCGACTCCCTCCAGCTTTCCTCCTTCTCCTCTTCGCTTGTCCTCGGCGTCGGCTACGGTCGGCGGCTCCATCCTGCTCCCGGTGCGCATTGGCGCAGCTTCGGCTCAGTCCATCATGGCTCCGCCCATGCCTGCGCCTCACGTTCTCCTTGCGTCACCTGGCTCCGCCCATCGCCGCCGACGTCTGGACTGCTACGATGTTTTCGCCCAGTCGCCATGCTTGCCGCCGATGCCGTTGTTCTCCACCTCGTCTCGCCTCCAGCGCTCCTCCAGACCCCCGGAAGGGGAAGGGTGCCCCCTGCCATCTAAGGCAGGTACCCAATTTGTCTACTCGCATCTTGATGTTAATTGTGCTTTCGAACCGCTGGGTGGGCGGGAGCTGGGACTAGGGCCAGGTGCTCACTCTGGCCACGGTGGATTTGAACAGCTGTAATGGCTGTTCGCAGATGTTACCAGCAGGCGGTTTAACCGCCTGTGCCACCGCTCCCTTGTAATTGTAATAAAGAATTGGTCTATCAGTGGTTACTAGCAATGCTCCCTCTAAGCTGTGGAGTCTTGTGAGCAAAAAATTCTGGCATTAAAGCTGTGAGCAAGTGTTTTGGCTGTTACATAGGTTAGTTTGCTCTGGAGCCCTCCTTCCTGAGCGAAGACAAAAATGTGTGAGCTGGGGGCTAAAAAATGTGAGCTAGCTCACACTAACTCAGCTTAGAGGGAACATTGGTTACTAGCCATGGTGACTAAAGGGAACCTCCATGTTCAGAGGCAGTAAAGCCTCTGAATAACAGAGCCAGATGGCAACACCAGGGGAAGGCCTTGGCCTCTGTGCCCTGTTGTTGGCTCTCCAAGGGAACTGGTGGGCCGCTGTGTGAGACAGGATGCTGGACTAGGTGGACCATTGCTCTGATTCAGCCGGGCTCTTCTTACACTCTTATGTTCTTCTAGCATACCAGGTCTGACACTATAGTGGAAGACCTTACACCCTCCTCCCACTCTCCCTGCCAAGGTTGGTTGTAGGAAATGGGTGGGAAAATTGGGGTCACGTCAGTTTTACCATAGGGTTCAGAGGGAATGCTAGGGCATCACGCCAACACGGTGACATCACTTCTTGTTGTTCCATGGGAGTGACTTTGTGCTATTGGTGTGATGTCATTTCCCCTGTCCCTGCCCCCTCCTTCTGCCACAGGTTGCCAGCCAATGGTTGGCAGCCCTACACTGTGACAAATAGTTACCCAAAGTAGGAAGTCTCCACTTAATTTGAGGGAATTAGCTTGAAGACAGAGTGAGAGGTGGGTAACTTAGATCTCCACTTATGTCTGCCAGGATTTGTCCCTATGAGAGCTCTCGAAGATAACCGGGCAGTTGTTCAACTGGTATGTTTTTTTATTAAGAACAGGATTTAAAAAATGAATACAATAAACATACACGAGAGCTAACTAACAAAGACTGGGAGGAAAGGGGAGAGATTTTTAGGGAAAGGTGATATTTACCAATCCTGAAGAGGTCCACGGAAGCAGCAAAGTTGAAGAGGAAATGGCAAGCATTTGGGAAGTGAGAGAGGATCCACACACAAATGGGATTGTGAGGAGTATCCAAGAAAACACACACACAGCTAGGGCAGCAGGGTGGCATATTTATAAGGCAAAACATATCCTGAGGCAGGTTGACTCACCGCCGGAGTACGATGAGCTGATGGTTCTACTGGACATAGACAAAGAGGTGTAAGAGGTTTGATGACCCTACAAGCACCAGACAGGAAGGCTAATCGGGAAGGTGAATAGACTTAAGCGTTGATAAATCACCACTTAATCAAGGGTAATGGTGAAGGGGAAGTCAGGCTTGGGTGTTGATGGGATTATGCTGAGTGAATAAATAGGTCCCGGGTGATCAATTTTCCTAAGTCATTGCATCTCCCCAGGGCAAAGAGGGGGTAGTAGCCAGCCAGCCACTCTGACTCCCGCCTTGAAGCTGATTTCCCAGGCTAATGCCTGGCTGGCATCCATCTTGGTCCATTTTGGCCCAAGCAGTGCCCTGTACTTAAGGTATTGGGGTGATATTAAAAGGGGTGTTTCCGGCTCTTTTAGCTCTAAACTGCCCATCAGCAGGATCAGGGGTCTGACTTAGGGTTGCCATTCCCCAGTTGGGAGTGGGGGATCCCCCAGTTTTTTGGGCTTCTGCCTGCCCCCGCCAGCTGGCCGGTGGGTAAAAATCCCACCCAAACAGCAACATCATGGAAATAAATGTGACGTGCTGACATCACACAGAAGTGATGTCAGCATGTCGGGGACGTTATGCAGCGATGCTCTGGTTTTTGAGCAAAACTCTATGATTTGAGGCTGATTTGACTATAGAGTTCTGCACAAAAACCAGAGCATCACCGCACAACATCGCTGACATGCTCAGAGGTCATTTCGGGGGGGATCGTGGGGGATCGCAGTTCCCCCGGGTGAGGTACGGGGGCGGGGCACATGACGAAGCCCCGCCCCCTGCTTCTGGCCGCCCCGCTTCCGGCCCTCATTCAGCCAGAAGGAGGCAGGAGAAGAGGGAGGGTAAGTTGCTTCCTCCCTGCCTCTCCCCACCCCTAGGGCCAGGTAGGGCCTTCGCGGGGCTTCCTTGCACTCCCGCCGGCCTTGCAGGTCCACCGCCGGGCCCCACATGGGGCTCGGCCGTGGAGCTGCAAGGCCGGCGGCGGCAGCCAGGACCATTGGGGGCAGGGTGTGTGGCCTTATGACACACTTCCGGTGATGTCAGGGGGTGTGGCCTTATGACACACTTCCAGTGATGTCAGGGGGTGTGGCATATGCTAATTAGTTATGCTAATGAGTTCCCCTAGCTCTTTTTCTACGAAACGACCCCTGGACATGCTGACATCCCTTCCACATGACGTCAGCATGTCACAGTGCTCTGCCCCACTCCTAGAAAGCTCTCTCCCACTCCCAGCCCCCACCGGCGTGGGATTTGGACATGGCAACTCTAGTCTGATTGCTAACACAATCAGACACACGGCCAGAGATGAACAGAATCACCTGTGGAGAGTGAAATGGGTGCTCTGGAGTGAAGGCCTTCAGCAGGGGGAGGCTGCATAGCACTGGTGATTCCAAACTCACCAGAGACTGGGAATATTTAGGTTAGAGGATTTGGGTGACACCCAAGACACATGGGACTCCAAGGTACAAAACGAACACTATATGCCATCTTACTGTGCCAGAGATCTGTGCTCATATAGTTCTGGAGCTGTGGTCCCAGGATTACTTGCTGATGTCCTCTGGGAAGGGTACCTAGGGTTGCCAGCTCTGGGGTGGGAAATACCTGGAGATTTGGGGGGAGGGGTGAAGCCTGGAGAGGGCGGGGCTTGGGGGAGGGGAGAGACATCCGGAGGATATAGTGGCATAGAATCCATCTTCCACAGCAGCCCTTTTCTTCATGGGAACTGATCTTAGTTGTCTGGAGAGCAATTGTAATGGCGGGAGATCTCCAGGTGCCGCCTGGGGGCTGGCAACCCCAAATACCCCATCCCCCCTTCAACAGCACTCAGAAGTTGGAGTGAGAATTGCTCTGATCCCCCACACACACGCAAGCCGCCCCCGCTCTCCAAAGTTTTGTTTGCTTCGCCGTTGTTAAGAGACGCTTGCAAAAAATCATATCCTAGCGAGTCAATTGAGTAAGCAAACACCGTGGGAAGCAAAGAATCTAAAAAGCTTTATCCCTCTGTGTACAAGTTAACCTTTAGCTGCTTAATGCTAGAAAGACATTTTCGCCCTAGGTGAATTATTACGCAACCGTCCAGCCGGAGGCTTACAGTAATTCTGATCATCTAGCAACGGGCAGTTGGGCTACCGAGATGCTGTTTCTTATTTATTTGTTTTTACCAAGCACAGTGTATTCGTAAGTTCTAGAACAGAGAAGCCACTTAAGGGAAGGATGGAAATGGAAGTAAGTAGATGCCAATGTTAACATATGCTTCTAAGAGTAGTTTTAAAAACACACACCACTTCTCCCCCCCTTTTATTGTTACGCTTGCTGTCGATGTGTTAGCTGCTGGTCCCTTCCCTGTAAAACATATTTTTTCTCTCAAACATTTCAGGAGCATTATGCATCCATTAGGAACGTTTTTACCCAAATAATCCTAGTGATTATCACACGGAAATGTGCACGCTCTACATAAAGCGTTGCAAAAGTGGGTTACCGGCTAGCTTTTCCCATTCTTTTAAAACGCACCTTATCATTCTGAGGTGTCAGGCTGCTTACGATGAGCTGGCATTTCTATGGCACCAGCTAAAAAGATCTGGCTGGATGTAACACGAGGGGTTGTCCCTGTTTCTTGCATCTGGAGAAACAACGGGGGGGGGGGGGGGGGGGGGGGAATCACAGAGCAGAGATGTGGTATTGAACACAAGCCGGCAGAGATGCCTCCACTCCTAGAGGCAGATGATGTTTGATCTTTGAGAAGATACAACAGTCTGAGACCACCCCTGCCCTACCTTCCCTGTTAAGTAGGGATCCTTTCGGAATTCTCCTGATGATTTCTTCCTGGATTTTGGAGTTCTGAGTTGCATTTCTGAAATGGATCCAATGCATGGGGGCCGGGGGGGGGGCTCTGAGGCAACTGCATTCTGTACTAAAGCATATCCAGTCCTCATTCTGGCCTCTCCTATAGATTATTAATACATCAGAGAGCCAGTTTGGTGTAGCGGTTAGGGTTAATCTGGGAGAACCAGGTTTGAGTCCCCACTCCTCCACATGCAGTGCTGGTCTGACCTTGGGACAGTCACAAGTTCTCTCAGAGCTGTTCTCTCACAGGCAGTTCTGGAAAGCGCTCTCTCAGCCCCACCTACCTCATAGGGTGTCTGTTGTGGACAGGGGAAGGGAAAGGAGATTGTAAGCCACTCTGAGACTCCTTCCGGTAGTGAAGGGCAGGGTATAAATCCAATCTCTTCTTCTTCTTCTTCTTCTTCTGATACCTACAACCCATTAAAAGGGATACAAGCTTTAAGTTAAAGACTGGTGGCAAGTGAGCTGTAGGCTCACTAAAGGTCTCTTATTTGGATAACCTGCTAGACTAAGGCTATACCTACATGTAGGGTTGCAAAGATATATCACGAAATATCTGGAGATTTTAGGGGTTTGGGGAGGTGTTAGAGAATGAAGATATTTTGCTTTATGAACTATATTTATTGCTACACACAATGGACTGTGCACACACACACAGAGGCTCAGAGAACTGTACATTCCAAGTCACCTGTTGTGATGCAACACATAGAAGGTGCCTGCACAAGCTTTACATGTGAATGAGGTTTCAGTTACACAGTTACCAGCCTGTTGAAGGAGCACACACCTCCATTGTTGTGAGCAGTAAGAAACAACAACTTGAGCAGAGACAGCCCCCATTGCTGAATTGTTTGTAGTCACGCACTCCACATCTCTGCTTTGTTTCTACATTGGCATTTCCTGCCAGATGGACCTTTCATGACCCGAGGAACGGGCCAAGCTTCCTCTGCACTTCAAGGAAGCATCCTGACACCAAGTTTTCACACTGGCCCAGATTCCATCCTTTGAGTTAGGTCTTAGGTTACAATATTGTCCAACTCTCTAGGTAGCCACCCCTCACTACACACAACCAATAGGATTGTTTTGGGGACGGACTAACAGGAAGGACTGTTAGTCCGTCCCTTGGACTGCAAGAAGATCAAATCAGTCCTTCCTAAAAGAAATCAACCCTGACTGTTCCCTGGAAGGCCAGATAATGAAACTGAAGCTCAAATACTTTGGCCACCCAATGAGAAGGGGGCACTCACTGGAGAAGACCCTGATGCGGGGAAAGATTGAAGGTCAAAGAAGACGGGGACGGCAAAGGATGAGATGGTTAGACAGTGTCATAGATGCAATGAACTTGAAGTCGAGCAAATTTCAGAGGACGGCGGAAAACCGGAAGGCCTGACGTGATCTGGTCCATGGGATCGCGAAGAGTTGGACTCGGCTGTGCGACTGAACAACAACAACAAACAGGAAGGTGGGCCAGGAGGTTGGCACCATCAACACCCACCTCCTGGGACCCCGATAAGAGAAGAGAACCAGTCACATTGTGTCTATCTATCTCTCTCTCTCTCTCTCTCTCTCTCTCTCTCTCTCTCTCTCTCTCTCTCTTTTTTCACTTATAAAAGGTAAAGACCATTCGCCTGGCCCTTCCTAGCTAGCATTCCCCGCAACAACCCCTGTCTGCTTTATACTCCCCTTTTGTCCAGCTTGCTATCCCCAAACCCTTGCCTCTACTTTGATCTCTTGATCTGCAGTCAAGAGACCCCCACACAGTCCTGCTAAGTTCTGATAGTGTGG
This sequence comes from Gekko japonicus, assembly GCF_001447785.1. Classification (NCBI taxonomy): domain Eukaryota; kingdom Metazoa; phylum Chordata; class Lepidosauria; order Squamata; family Gekkonidae; genus Gekko; species Gekko japonicus. The sequence goes on from NW_015176006.1 coordinate 164,893, forward strand.
ATCCCTTTAGTTTTCCATTTCTTCCCCTCTATTCTTCATTGGAGCAACCAGGCTGCGAAGACAGATAAGTATCACCCATCATCACCCCCACCTGCTAATGCAAATGTGCTTATTTTAACACTGTATTTCTAAGGAACTTGATTAAACGTGTGAGCGCATCAGTATTGTTTGTATTTTCTTTAAGTAAAAGACATTCATTTTAATTAACAACACCAGCCTCGACTCCTTCTCTGGTAACCCTTGGTGGGAACAGGACCTTGGTATAGTTGGCAAGCACCCATTTATAAATTGCCAGTTGCTATAAAGAAAGCAATTCGGCTAGCAGAGGGGAGGGACTTAAGTGGGGTATAGTGCCACGGAGTACGCCTTACAAAGCAACCGTTTTCTCCAGGTGAATGGATCTCTGTCACCTGGAGATCAATTGTAATCCCAGGAGATCTCCAGACATCACCTGGAGGCTGGCAACCCTACTTATTTGTGAGGTAAATGGAGACCCCTGCATCTTAGATTTTTGATTTGACAGACAAGACATAGGTGGAGATGAACAACAACAGGGCTGTAGCCAGAAAATTTTGGGTGGTGAGACATTGGGAGATCTGGGGTGTGTGGGAGCAAGGGATAGAAAGGGAGAGACAGCGAGCCTGTTGGCAGGCAGGTGAAGAGAAGGGTCTTTCTTACCTGCCAGCACAACTCCCACAGTGGGCACGGGGCTTGGGCACGAGTGAGGGGGCACCGCCCCAAAATGCCCCACTGTGGCTATGGGCCTGACAGGGCTATTTTTGGGCAGGAACGCACAGGAACGGAGTTCCGGCTGGCTCCCGAGTTGGCCACACCCAGGAGGAACTCATTAGCATAATAGGCCACACCCAACAGCAGAAACTCATTAGGATTGGCTACATTAGGGGTGTGTGGCCTAACATGCAAAGGAGTTCCTGCTACAAAAAAGCCCTGGGTTTGGACAACAAAGAAGGTAAACAGAATAAGAAGCAAAAGGTGGGTGTGGCTGGATGACCACACTTCTGGTAACATGGGGGCGCGGCCTAATGTGCTAATGAGCTGTGCTGTCAGGGGTGTGGCCCAATATGCTAATGAGTTCCTGCTGTTGGGTGTGGCCTATTATGCTAATGAGTTCCTGCTGGGCTTTTTCTACAAAAAAAGCCCTGGGCCTGAACAACAAAGGTTTATTTAACAGAAAATACAGATAATAAGGTAAATCTGAATGTGTAGATAACTTAAATATATAAAGTAAAGCTGGCTCTCAGATAAAAGAAATAACCCCTGAGGTGAGATTTGATTCCCCTTTTCTCTGGACAGGTAACCTCGGGAGGTTCAAGGTTGCTCTTTTCTTTCACAGAGCACATTTCCACAGAACCAAAACTAGGGTTGTCAGGCCCCCGCGTTGTCATGGCAGGGGGACTGTGGGGTCAGGGGTGGGCGGGACTCATCGGGTGATGTCCCAACACGATGATGTCACCCAGAACTGACATCATTGCATCAGCGACGTTCCACACCACTCTCTGGGTTTTGGGCAAACATTCTGTTTCATTTTCTTCAAAGCCATAGAGTTTGCTCCAAAACCAGAGCGTCATGCACGATGTTACCAATGCGATGATGTCATTTCCAGGTGATGTCATCATGCTGGGGATGTCGCCCGATTACGTCCCTATTTGGGGGTGGGGTTTCCCCCATCAGCCAGCTGGCTGGTGGCGGATTGCAGTCCCCAAAAGCAGTGGAACCCCCACTGGGACCTGGGGTCTGGCAACCCTAAACTACACTCCCTTAAGAACATAAGAGAACATAAGAGAAGCCAAAGTTGGATCAGGCCAATGGCCCATCCAGTCCAACACGCTGATACACAGTGGCCAAAAATACCAGGTGCCATCAGGAGGTCCAGCAGTGGGGCCAGGACACTAGAAGCCCTCCCACTGTTGCCCCCCCAAGCACCAAGAATACAGAGTATCCCTTGCTCCAGAGTTCCTATCTATACCTTGTGGCTAATAGCCACTGATGGCCCCCTGTTCCATATGTTTATCCAGTTCCTTCTTGAAGCCGTCCATGCTTGTAGCTGCTACCACCTCCTGTGGCAGTGAATTTCACCCTTAACAGGATGCTTATTTTTACCACTAAAACAAGCTTTCTTCCCTAGGCCGACCCCCAAACCCTAACTTTAAAGCCAAATAGCAGTGCCTCTTAACAGAGCACAATTTTCTGCCTTTTCATAAAACAAGTGAAAACTTTTTAAAAACTGTGCTATTGCGGTATCAACAATGTAAATGAGGATTAACATATTGCAAATGCTCTTTTCCCATGTAAATCAACTTGATCTTCATTATGACTAAGTGATAATTAAGTTTTAACTTCTGTGCATTGTTAGTCTGTTAGAATTTTTGGATTGTTGAAATAAAACACATTCAGTAAATGGGGAAAAAACTGAATAAAAGCCCGGCAAAGCTGATGTGCCTTTCCAAAGCCACAAAATCCCTATCCAAAAAAGGGGGGGGAATGTTTCTTCACCCTTCTTAAGCTGAGGCTGGCTCACCCCCTTCCATCCAGTGAAGTTCCATAGGCTCTGATTAGCTGAAAATCACTTGGATTTGCATGAGGTCTAAATGACCAGGATTGGTTCAGAGCTCTGGAGGAGGGGCGGGACTGATTGCCATTTTTCAAAAATGTTTTCTACATGACCCTGTGCAATTGGTGCAGTTTTCTGTTTGTCAGTTCATTTATATCCCTTTGCCTTTACTAAAGTCCAAGTGTGCATTGATAACACACTATTAAAAACAGTCTTCCTGTGGTTGTACATAACGGGTGTATGAAGATTTCTTTTGTGTGATGTTTTAGCGGTGATCAGGAGTGTGTGCATGCCTCAATTGCACCCTGCACCAAGTGAATCTCATTGAACTGTTTGTGTAATTGCACATACAAATGCTTCACGGTTGCTTTTTGTGCAGTGTTTTATCAGTCCACTTGTGCCTATCGATGACATAAATGGGAAAGATGTGAAAGGCACAAAAGGAATGGAAAGCTAGGGCATTCTAAAAAATTCTCCTAGTTGGATTATAATTTGGGAGGACAAGAACACGCTGCTTAGCAAAGTTCTTGTACAATCAAGGAACAGAACAGGGGAAATATTTTAGCACTACAGCAGCAAAGACCAGTGGACCGAAATAAGAGCATGGCCACCCATCACATTAATCACATCAGAGCTAGAATCAGAGAGTACGAACATTGGAAGGAACCTAGGCGGTCATTTAATCCAACCACTTCCTCAGTGCAGGAGTGCCCAGCTACAGCATCCGTGACAGATGGCCATCTAGCCTCTGCTTAGACACTTCCTGTGAAGGAGAGTCCACCACCTCCAGTAGTGTTCTGTTCCTCGGAAGACTGGTGGTGGAAAGAGCTATGGAGCTGCAGCCAAGTAAAGGTGAGCCCATAGGGTTTTCAGGGCAAGAGATGTTCAGAGATTGGTGTCATCGCCTGCCTCTGCATAGCAACCCTGGACTTCTGTGGTGGTCTCCCATCCAAGTGTTAACCAGGGTTGATCCATGCTTAGATCCCGAGATATGATAAGATTGGGCTAGTCTTGGCCATTCAGATGAGGGCACTGTTGAATAACTCTTACCATTAGGCTGTTTCTCCTAATCTTTCCATGAAATCTACTTCCTTGTCATTTCCACCCATAAATTCTAGTCTTACCCTTGGGCCAAGAGATACCAAGTGTGCTCCCTTCTTCTACAATGTCAGTCCTTTCGCCATTGAAGGACAGCGGTCACGTCCATCCTTAATCTCTTTCAATCCAGCATCAATGTGCCCAGGTCTTTCAGCTGGGTGCGTGTAAGGTAGTTTCTGTCTGTCGAGAATTCTCTGGCTCCTGGAGACGAGCAGATAAATCTGGAAGGGACAGGGAGGCTTCTGGCCACCCTTGTTTGTTGCTCAGCAGGTGGCTCATGCTGGCCTGGGCTTTTGAAATCCTGAAATGTTAGCTGGCCTTGCAACTGTGGACCATCAGGAGAGCATGGCAAACTGTCTGGACGAGAAGACTGGGAGAAGACAATGTGTAGCTAGGCAGCCAGCATCTGAAGCTAGGTGAGATACCCTACAAGAAATTAAGCCATGGAGGAGAAAAACCCTAGGGGGAATCCTGGTGCGGACGGCTAGAAGGTGACCAAAAGTGATAGCCCAGAGACAGTTTCGGAGGGTTGCCGTATCAGTCTGCAGTACAACAGATCGATTCCAGTGTAGTAGCCTCTTAGAGACCAACAGTAAGAGCTTTCGAGAGCCAAAGCACCTACCTCCAAAATGTTGTTGGTCTCTACGGTGCTACAGGACTCAAACCCAGAGAGCACGCTATCCATTAAAAGGGGAGAACTGATTCTACGGGGGAGGGGGGGAGGGACTAACTCCCCTGTAACGTGAATCTCCCTAAGGTGGTGTACCTCTGATGTAGCAGGCACTAGAGGAAGCGCAGAGTGAATACAGGGCGGGGCTATTGCTCAAGGGTAGAACATCTGCTTTGCATGTAGGAGGCCCTAGGTTCAATCTCCAGTTAAAAGGGGGGGGGAGGCACTGTGAAAGACTACCACCGCAGACCCTAGAGCAGGGGTGTCAAACATAAGGCCCAGGGGGCCAGAACAGGCCCTTCCAGGGCTCTTATGCGGCCCACGAGCAACTAGTGGAAGGGAAGGAACAGGAGACTGCTTTGAGGGAGTGGGCGGAGCCACTCTAATGTGGCTTCAGCATGGCAGAACAACCTCGTCTGCAGCAGTCAGGCACTGTGGGAGCATCTGCCCAGTGCTGCTCTGCTGGCTCTCCAGTCCGCCCATATGGGTTCTCCTTTGCATTCCCCCCCCCCAGCCCATGCAGCCTTGCAGTGAGGATACACCAACTTGGAGCTTACTGGCTGCTGTCCTTTATACAGTTTAGATCTCCAGTACCCGGCATTACGCTTTATGGCACACATGGCCCAGCCGAACAAAGTGACATTTATGTCAGATCCGGCCCACGTAACAAATGAGTTTGACACCTCTGTCCTGGAGGGTCCCTACCAGTAGGGTTGCCAAATGGGGGCGGGGAAACCCCCACTTTGGAGGCCCGATTTCCGCTGCGGCAGAATCGGGCACTGGGGGGAACTCGGCCACACAAAACTGCGTCACCAGAGGGGAAACCATATGGAAACCATATGGAAACCGACAAGCTCGGCCATGCCCCCAACGTCAGCAACATCGCACGTCACTTCTGGTGACGTGGCGGCGGCGCGCGCACATACAGAGCCTGCTCCCGACCTCGTCGGAGCCTCCCCCGCCAGTAAGTTTGCCAGACTTGGCAACCCTACCTACCAGTCAGAGCAGACTGTGCTGAACTCGATAGACCGGTGGTCAGACTCATCAAAGGGCAGTTCCATGTGTATACAATGAAACGTACAGATGGTTCGTTCTCATTGTAAACTTGTTGGCCCCAGTGTGCACTAAAGGAAACAACAGAGCCAGGCCACCCACTGACAGCGTAGGTGTTCCGACTCAAAATTCAAGGTATGCAAAGAAATAGCACTTTGTATATTAATCAAAAGCGGAAAGAACCCCTTTGGACATGATCCGATGGCTAAATATGCTCCAGTAGGAACAGAATGTCCAGAATTCCAGCTTGTACGCTCCACCATGATTCCCTGTCTTGTAGGTAGGGTTGCCAGCTCCGCGTTGGGAAACACCTGGAGGTTTGGGGGGTGGAGCCTATGGAGGGAGATGGGAGAGACCTCAGAAAGGTACAGTGCCGTAGAGCCCACCCTCCAAAGCAGCCAGTTTCTCCAGGTGAATTGATCTCTGTCACCCAGAGATAGGGCTCCAGGTCCCCCCAGTCACCAGAGGGTGATGGGAGGTCGAATTGCCAGATCCAGCTTGGGAAACTCCTAGAGATTTGGGGGTGGAGCTTGGGAAGGACTGGGGGCCCAGTGGGGTGCAATGCCACAGAGTCCACCCTCCAAATAGGGCTGCCAAGTCCCCCCGGGGGGCGGAAATCCCCCCACCCCAGAGGCCCATTCCCTGACGCCGGGGAATCAAGCCCCGGGGGGAACCCCGCCCCAGCATGCATGTCACAGGGAAGTGACGTTATGACACCGGGCACGCTGGGGGCGGGGCCACAGCCATACAAGGAAAAACTCTATGGTTTTCCCTTGTATGGTTGTGGCCCCGCCCCCAGCGTGGCTGGTGTCATGACGTCACTTCCCTGTGACGTGCATGTGGTGCGCAAGCGCTTCGTGCGCGCACGCACCGGGTGCAAACAGGAGTCCCCCGCCGGCAGGGTAAGTGCCACTTGGCAACCCTACCTCCAAAGCACCCGTTTTCTCCAGAGGAACTGATCTGTGTGGTATGGAGATGAGGTGTAACTCCAGGGGATCCCCAGGTCTCACCTGGAGGCTGGCATCCCTACCCGGAAACCAGTTGAAATGGCAGGTCTTCAGCCACCACCTGGACATGGGCCACCTTACTTAATTTGCAAGTAAGAATTCCCCTTGTTGTTAAAGCAAATAGGCAGCATTGTTTTAAGGACATATTACGAGCTGTGGCATAAGGTGTCCCACTGGACCAGCTCTGAACATGCGTGGCCCTATTTAATCATGACTCTTAAGTGATCAAATGTGCCCTTTCCCTTCACAATAGCAACCAAGGGGGACGGGGGAAACAGGGGGAGACCAGCCATTTCCTTCTTGCTCTCCAGTCATATGTTTCTGTTTTCCTCGGGTGTGGGAACCGCCTGGGCTTTTGTGAGGATTAAAACCTTTTTGAGATTATTTATTTACAAGCCCTGACAATCTTCCCAAAATGGATTTGAACAAGTGTATAATTGGATAATTTGGCAACAAGTATACCAGAGCCCCAGAGATCGAGAATTACTCTGTGCTCTTTTAAAAAAAAATAAAAAAATTCTTCATGTAGAATTAATTTGATTTCCTTGAGATTACAAGCGGTAACAAGAGTCGTCAATTCAGGGAGTTATTTTCTGACTGCTGTTAATTGATGGGCAGTGGCATTTATTCATTTATGGGGGTTGTTCCCCCCCCCCCCCAAATTTCAGGGCCCTCTCGTGACTCGAACCAGGCCCTCGTGAGGTAGCTTGCAAATGCGATGAGAAAACATTGGAACGTGAATAAAAGCAAGCTGAATAAACAGCAGGCGCAAAACCAATCTTAAATTGCAGTGGGGAGATAAAACGGAAGAGGGTTGTTTTTTTTTTTTTTTAAAGTAGTCTAGCCTAAAAACATGCAAAGTGAGGCCGAAATGAGCTTTTTAAATTATAAAGGGGAGCTGACCAGGTGTGCTTTCCCTGGAGACAGAAATTAATTGAGAGGTTGCCCACACAATTATTTAAAAAAAAAAGACTGGTCTGTAGGCAGATTGGCCAGAAGTACAGTTGTTAGCTTGGGGTTGGGAACACCTGGAGATTTTGGAGGTGGAGCCTGGGGAGGGCAGGGTTTGCGGAGGAGAGGAACCTCCAGAGGGTACAATGCCATAGAGGATGCCCTCCAAAGCAGCCATTTCCTCCAAAGGAACTGATCTCTGTTGTCTGAGATTGATTGTAAAAGCAGGAGGAGGAGGAGGAGGAGGAGGAGATTGGATTTATACCTCAACCATCACTACCCAAAGGAGTCTCAGAATGGTTTACAATCCCTTTCCCTTTCCCTCCCCACAACAGACACCCTGTCTAACCAATGCAGTAAGTTTAGCCATTGCTGCAAGGTCCAACATCTTCTCCAACCATTCTTCTATTGTAGATATTGTCGGACACTTCCATTTCTGACCGTATAATATTCTTGATGCCGTAGTCATATATAGAAATAAAGTTCCATGTCTTTTTTCCAACCGATTGTCCATTAGTCTTAGCAAAAAGGACTCTGGTTTCAATTGTATATTAGTCTTTAAAATCTTCTGTATTAATATTTGTATTTGTGTCCAATCTTTTTTTGGGCTTTCTTACAAGTCCACCACATGTGATAAAATGTCTCTTCATGATGATTACATTTCCAACATAAAGTAGAAGTACCTTTGTACATTCTAGGCAATTTCTCTGGAGAAATATACCAACAATACATCATCTTATAAAAGTTTAAGAGTACAGCTTAAAGTAAATTTCAAACAGCTGGATGCAGACTTACTGAGGCCCAGACAGTACGTCACCATCTTGTCAATTCTTCTCTCACTTACTAGATCCAGCAGAATGTATTGATTGGCCTCCTCATCAGCCTGTGGTGGAGCTCCAGGCCTTGACCTGAACCCTGAGAGGGGCTATGGCTCAATGGTAGAGTATCTGTGTTCCATGTAAAATGTCACTGGTTCAATCCCCACCAGCTCTAATTAAAAGATCTGGCAAGTTGGTGATGTGAAAGACGTATGCCCGAGACCCTGGGGAGCCACTGCTGGTCTGAGATGACAGTACTTACTTTGATGGACTCGTATGTGTCCATGTGAGAAGCCTCTGATTTAACATAAGCTTTATGTTATCTCCTTTAACATAAGCTTTAATTTAAAAAAATCTATGGTGTGGACTCATTTGCTTCTGGTCACCACACCTCAAAAAAGATATTATAGCCTTGGAAAAGATGCGGAAGAGGGCAACTAAAATGATTAAGGGGATGGAACGCCTTCCCTATGAAGAAAGGTTAAAGAGGTTAGGGTTGTTTAGCTTGGAGAAAGGATGACTGAGGGGTGACATGATATAAATTTACAAAATTATGCATGGGACAGAGAAGGCAGAGAAAGAAGTTCTTTTCTCCTTTTCTCACAATACAGAGATCTCGTAGACTTAAAACAGGTAAAAAGAAGTACTTTGTCACCCAAAGAGTAATTAACACGTGGAATTCACTGCCACAGGAAGTGGTGGCAGCTACAAGCACATACAGTTACTAGAGGGGATTGGATAAACATGGAGCAGAGTTCCATGAGTGGTTATTAGCCACAAGGTATAGATGGGCCCCGGTCATACGGGCCGGAAAATGCAGGGGGGAAGCATGGCTGTTTGCCCCGGGGCAAAATAACGCGCGGTTGCGCGAGCAGACGTCCCGTGGAGGTCCCGTGGAGGTTCCGTGGTTAGGGGGGAGGTGCCGATCACAGGACAATCCTGCAGCACTGCAAAGAGGCAGGGCTGCGGGGCAAACGGGGTTGTATTTATTTTTTTAAACTAAAGTGTGCGCATGCTCCATTGGGTGCTTGTGCGCATCCGTGGAGACTTGGGGGGAAAAAACCCTTTTTGCGAGGGGACATGGGCGGGTGCCGGAACTACCACCAGATACACGATCAGACACCTGCCCATGCCCCGCGGTTTTCGGAAACTAGTACCTCGGAGGTACTAGTTTTTTACAGCGCATCTTCGGAGTGAAGCCTCGGGTGAGCCACGGGAGCTCTACGCTTCCCAGATGTGGCGGTGAGATCGCACCCGGAAAATCCGCCTATCTTCCGTCTCTCTAGCGTGCCTAATGCTCCGTGTGACCGCAGCCATGGAACAGTATGTCTGGGGCAGTGATGCTCTGTATTCTTGGTGCTTGGGGGGCAAGAGTGGGAGGGCTCCTTGTGTTCTGGCCCCACTGGTGGACCTCCTGGGTTTTGGGCACTGTGTGACACAGAGGGTGCGTTCAGACGGGGGGCTTTCTGCCGGCATAAACTGCACCGGTTGGAACCGGTGCAGTTTATACCGGCAGAAACGCGATCACACTGGCCTCCTTTAAGTATTTATGCTGGAGAGAAAGCACCGTCCAGAGGGTCATTTAAAATCCGATGTCGGCTCTAGCTGTCCCGTTCCCGACGTCCGGGCCCAAGAGGCACCGCCCGGCAGGTCGGAGAAGGGACCCCCAACGCCCCCCGAACCCCAAGACGGCTTACCGGGCGGCGGTCCCCAGATCGGGGCAAAGGCGGCCGCGCCAGCGGCAAGGAAAGCGGCGAGCCCCGGACGCGCCCGGAGCCGGCCCCGAGGAGCAAGGGATGGCGGCAAGGAAGAGGGGCGAGGTGAAGCCAGGGGTGCTGCCGAAGGCGGCACCAGAGAGAGGGTGCAGCGGCTCGGCGCTGGCGGCCCGGCCCTAGGGCCACCGAAAATGCCGCCGGCGGGCCGCACGAGGTCCGGAGGAATGCCCTGTCGGCGTTCCTCAATATAAAGGGGGGTGGAGCCGGCGCGGGGGCGGCTGCAGCAGCTCGGAGCAATCGCCTAGCCCTGACCGCCTGGACTTGAGCTTACAGCGCTTTGACCCGCTGCTGGCGCTGTACTCAGAGCGCACGCCTCTGCCATACCCCGATGCGCCCTGCTTTAACAACCTGGCCGAGTACGAGAGCTTCCATCGCGGCCTGCCCCGCGGTCCCGGCCGCCAGCGAGGGTAGTTATAGTAAGGGCTTTAAAAACAAAAAAAACAAACACCAAATGCTTAGAGCGAAGCTTCGCCCAAGCGCATATCGCTCTGTTTAAAAACAAAATGGCGGGGGAAAGCCGGAAGCCTCAGGCTTCCAGGAAGTGGCTAGGCACCGGTGGAGAGCGATCAGACGCCGATTATCATCGGAAGCCACCGTTGCACTGAGTTTACCACCACTAGGGACCTAGTGGCAGAGTGCAACGGTGTACAGCTCTTTACAACGGATAGAGAGGGAAGACAGATGTTCCCCGTCTGAACGCCGGTAGTTACATCGATTGCAACCGGCACAGAATCCGTTGTAAAGGCTGCGTCTGAACGCACCCAGTGTGTTGCACTGGATGGGCCGTTGATCCAACATGGCTTCTCTTATGTTCTTAACTTGAAAAACAAGATTATAGTTCCAGGTGGGCGGCTGTGTTGGTCTATAGCGGAAAAGCTACATTCAAGTCCAGTATCACCTTAAAGACCAACAAGATCCCCAAAGTATAAGGTTTCGAGCATCAGACCTCCCTTTGTGAGATGTGTGTGTTAACTGCCCTCAAGTCGCTTCCTATGAATGTCATCTAAAATGTCCCATCATTAACAGCCTTGCTCAGTTCTTGTAAACGTGTGTGTGTGTGTGGCTTCCCTTATTGAGTCAATCCATCTCATCTTAGGTCCCGTTCACACTAGGCGATTTGGGCCGGGAGCGGGACAGTTCGGGGGCGGATCAAACCGGTGCGATCCCAACACAACATCTGGGAAGCGTCATGCTTCCGTCCCCGAACTGGCCCTTCCCCGCACAAATCCGCCTCAAGTTGAAACCACCTACCTTGGTGGTTCAACGGGAAGCCGCGCTGCTAGCCGGGCGTTTGATCGCCGGCACGTCCTTGCGCCGGCACAACCCCGGCCCGTAGCCGAACTGCGCATGCTCCGACATGCGCAGTTCGGCTGGCTCCCGGTTAGGGCCGTGTTTTCTCCTCGGCGTTTGATCGTGCCGGGGAGAAAAGGCGCCGCGGCCAGGGGATCCGTGGGATCCTGCCACGGCGTCTCAACGTTGGTGCGGCTTTTAAAAGCCGCGCCTTTAGAGGCTTTTCCCCTGCCGTGTGGCAGGGGCCTCAGATCCTTCCTCTTTATCCTGCTGCCTTCAGCTTTTCCCGTCATTACTGGCTGCCGTCACACACACTAAATAATCCACTTTCAATCCACTTTCGAATTGGATTTTGCCAGTTCACACAGTAAGAATCCAGTTGGAAAGTGCATTGAAAGTGGATTGAAGGTGGATTATTTAGTGTGTGTGACTGCAGCCAGAGTCTATTTCCTGTGATACTCGTCTTCTCATAATGTGACCAAAGTACAATAGCCTCGTCAGATACCACAGGTCAAAAGGTTTCTGCCTTCCAGTTTCCCTACTGTTGGCATTTAGGGCGGCCTGGTATTTGATCATGTCAGCCAGAAATAAGGAGACAGATGGTGATGAAAGAAGGTGAGCTAGAGGAATTTCCAACTCTGTGAGTGTTAGTAGAGGATGAGCTCCCCTCTGCTCCATTCAGAAACGGCTCAGTAATGATAAGCTTCCTCTCCAAGCATGAGGAAAAACCTCATCTGTTTTTGAGAGTTTCTCTCCCGGTTAGTAACCAGGAGGTCTCTCCTACTTGGCACATGTGTGCCGCTGGTGACGCATGCATGGGCTTTCATCGTAGCGCCACTTGGGAGTCGCAGTTCCCAGCAGCAGAGGTAGCACAGAGATGCCGGGAGTGGCCTGCTCGAGGAAGACAGGGAAGCTCCCACAGTCCTGGCCTTCCACAAACAGTGTAAAACTGAAACTATTCGTGAGGGGTTTTCTGGGTTCAGGTGACAGGGTTGCACTGCACAAAACTGCTTTGCAATTGTTGGTCCCTGCCACACGGCAGGGAAAACACCGGCCAAAGTGTGGCTAATTAGAGCCGCACCAAAATAGAGACGCCGCGGCAGGATCCCACAGACCCCCATGATCAGATGCCGGGGAGGAAGACACAGTCAGGAGGGGGAGGCTGGCGAACTGCGCTTGTGTGAGCACGCGCAGTTCGGCCAGGAGCCAGGGATGCACCGGCGGAAGGACGTGCCGGCGTTCCCACGGCCGGCCTTGATGCAGACTTCCTGGATGAACCACCTCAGTAGGTGGTTCATTTTTGCTGTGGGGTTTTCGGCGGAAGGGCTGGATCAGGAACGGGCGCGCAACGCTTCCCAGATGTTGTGGTGGGATCGTGCCCGTTTGCTGCGGCCCCGATCCGGCCCTCTATCAGCCCAAAACCTCTCGTGTGACCGGGGCCGTTGTTTTGCAATTGTTATTGTTATTGTTGTTATCAAAGTAACAGGTCTTTGAATGTGTGTCTAGAATATATAGATAATAGTGACCACTGAGGAAGGCCCTTAGGGGCCGAAACGCGTTTGGTCTTCAGTTGTAAAGTATTTACCCATAATATGTATGTATAGTGGATAAGCTTTTATAGTCTGATCTTAGACAAAGTAATTTTTAGTCAGGAAAGTTTTAACATGTGTACACCTTAATAAATATTTGTACTTTTATATATATCGTGTGTAGGATAGCCAGGAGATCCTAAGATTGTCTGGCAGCCAGAAGTTCTAGCTCTTTAGCATTATGCACCACTAGGTAGTGAGGCAGACTTATTTTTAAGGCAAGAGATATTTCAGAGGTGGTTTGCCATTGCCTGTGTGTAGAATATCCAGGAGATTCTAAGATTGTCTGGCAAGCAGAAGTCCTAACTCTTTAGCATTATGCCCCAGTAGGTGGCGAACTAGACTTGCTTTTGAGGCAAGAGACATTTCAAAGGTGGTTCGCCATTCCCTGCCTCAGCATCACAATCCTGGTATTCCTTGGAATTTGCCCATCCAAACACTAGACAAGGCCAACCATGCTTAACTTCCAAAATCTAACAGGATTGGGCTAGCTTGGGCTATCCAAGTCAGGATGTTGTTGGTTGGAAAACTTGCTTGGAAAAATTATTAGGGACTGTGGTCTATACCGCTACGTATCACTTATTGTAAGTAGGATCCTACTAAGTAATTTCTGTACTACTTAATGTGTCACGTGAATACTTATGCTCTGCTTCAGTTCTTTCTTGTGGTTCCAGACGTCTAAAATCCTCACGCGTTGGTTATGGAATGCCCCATTTTTGTGTGGGAATGTGCCGGCTCACTCTGTGTAATCCACCTTGGGTCCCTTTTAGAAAGGCGGATTTAAAATGATATAAACAAGTCAATAAATAAAGCCAACCACTCTGCTCTCAAGGAAAACAGACCCAGGAACAAGAGACAGTTTTAAATCTAGTTGTTGGATGATAATGTGAAGTGTTTGCCGATAATAATCCAGAGAATCCACCCAGCGATACTTGCCAAAAAAAAGGGGGCTGTTTAGGTTGTGGTCACATGCGGCAGAAAAATGGGGGGGGGGACGAGGCTATTTCCTCTGGAGGAATTTGACCCGCCGTTGCACAATCACACTTTTATTTGAAGCTGTGGGCACAGTCCGTCAGAGTGTGATCAGACGCAAAACGCGGGTGAGTCGGCGGGTTTTTGTGCCTAACTTTGGTGAACCAAGGGTATGTTGCAATACAAGGCAGCTCCATGAGATGCTTTGCCTGCAGAAGGTCCCTGGTTCAATAGTGGCCTAAGACAACTTCATTTGGCCCAACTTCACCCTCAGCATTTATTTTGCCCCCCATGCCCCATTCATGCACCTTCTTGCAACTTCTGCTTCCAACGCAAGTCGCTGTTCATTATTCAGCGATGGCATTTGGGGGTGGGGGAGAAGGTTAGGGCACAACCCAAGACGGAGATGAAGAAGGCGCAGGATTTTAAAAGTTGACATTTAAAGAGACAAAATGGTAGGCATAGATAAAAATGTAAATGTGAGGGGAAGGGGGGGGGGAGTCACATTTTCCCCCTTCGTGCTTTCCACAGTAGCTCTATCATAACATTACAGAATCCCCACCCTGGAGTGGAACTTTACAAAAATTATTACCCTGGAGATACAGTAGTTACAGTTCAAAGTGACTTCTTTTCTCAACGATGCTCAGCTTATTTTCCCCCCTAAACCTGTCAGTCCCGAATACTGTCAAAGGAAAGCATTTAAAACGCTTTTGCACTTTGCATGCAAATCGGGCCTTTTGGACTAGATGGTTGCATCGGAAGATATTTGAAATCTGCCGACAAAAAAAACCCAATGACTAGCGGGTTGACCCAGGCACCATGCTGACTAGTCGTCTGGGTCATCAGAATTCCCCATGGATAGCCCCAAATGAGGGCTGAACTGAAATTCCATTTTGTAAAAGATGTCTTCTTCATGTTGGTTGAAAAATGCCACCCTTTCCAAACATTTCAACTGTGTTTTGAATGGCACTGGGGCATCCAGTTTGCTCACTAGAATATCCAGAGTATGGGATCTGCCATCTTGGTCACAGTCAAATATGTAAACATCTAAGATGCTGCAGCTCTCACTTCATTTCATGTGTATTCCCCCCCCCCCCCCCCCCCCCCCCAGGGGGAGTAAAAAACACAAAGAAGATGACGAAAAACCTCCAGGATCCCTGGCCAAACTGGCCTGGAGAAAAATTCCTTCCTGGCCCCAAAGTGGCGATCAGCATTTCCCTGGGCATGTAAGAAAGAGACACAAGAACTAAGCACTGATACAACCCTTCCTGCCTTCCCTTCTCGTGATCTGCCCAAGTTCACAGAATCAGCATTGCTGTCAGATGGCCATCTAGCCTCTGTTTGAAGACCTGCAGAGAAGGAGAGCCCACCACCTCCCGAGGAAGCCTGTTCCCCCGAGGAACCACTCTGTCAGGAAGTTTTTCCTAATGTTTAACTGAAAACCCTTCTGATTTAATTTCAACCTGTCAGTTCTGGTCTGACCTTCTGGGGCAACAGAAAACAACTTCATACCACCCTCTATATGACAGCCCTTCAAGTACTTGAAGATAGCTATCATATAACCTCTCAGTCGCCTCCTCTCCAGGCTAAACATACCCAGCTCCTTCAGCCTTTCCTCGTGGGACTTGGTCTCCAGACCCCTCACCATCTTTGTTATCCTCTTCTGGGCATGTTCCAGCTTGTCTATATCCTTCTTAAATTGTGGTGCCCAAAACTGAACACAATACTCTGGGTGAGGTCTAACCAGAGCAGAGTAAAGCGATACCATCACTCCGCATGATCTGGACACTATACTTCTGTAAGTTCTGTTAATACAACCCAAAATTGCATTTGCCTTTGCCAAGATAACTTGAAGTTATTTTGCGCAGTTATGTTGATGTAACCCACTAAGGTCCTAATATCTGTATGGAGAGTGGGCAGGTTCAGTCGGTTTTGACAGCGGAACTCCCTCCTATGGCTATTAAGAATATGTAACTGCTGTCACTACACATGTACTTAAACACAGACATAAGAGAGGCAATACAACCAATGCACTTTAACATTTAAAATAAACTCTTTATATAAACAAAGCATGGAGGTTTTCATATAAATCCTCATTCACTTTTGGTTGGTTGCTATTACTTCATAGCAATGAATCTTCAGGATATTACTGAGTACAGATATCTTCAGCATCCACAAGGATGCACAGAACAGCAAAAATACTAAGCACATAAATAATACATATATTGTAGGTCCATATGTTGTGAGCTCACAGATACTGGAACAGCATATGAGGTTTCCAGGCTGTACTTGAGATGCTGCAGCTCTTCTCAGTTGACTCCAGGATTTACCGGCAATGATTCAAGGCAGGCCTTAACACAGCAAAGTCTATATAGGCCTCTCCCCAAGATGTTGCCTCTTTCTTGGCCAGGCTGAACTGCTGGCTGCTGGGAATACCCAGCCTCCTTTAGGGAAGGCTACAAGCACTGAGCATGCTCATTAACTAAGTATAGAAGGGGGGAAAGGGAGTTGATTGCCACACCACCTATTGGCAAAAGCAGGCGTGCCTGATCCCTGTATGCTGTTAACAGCTACAAAACTGCATGGGTTACATTGAGATGAGTTTATAGTGTTTTGGTAGCCATAGAGCATGTGCTTTCCAGAACAACCTGAATGCATCCTTGGGCATAATTTCTCCTGGACACTGATGATGATGTGCTAGAGCTGGGCAGCCTTCCTTTCCTGGGTGCTTTAACCAATCGTGGCTTGGTCAGTTGCTCGGGAAGGTATTTTGGCCATCTGGTTTAGAGAACTCAAGAGGCCAGAGGGGAGAAGAGGTGAAAAGATGTTAAGCAAACATCAAAGTTTTACACCCAGGAATGTTTCCTATTGAAAGAAATGTAGCAACAAAAATCCACCAGTGACGACAGTAAATGCAATAAGTCTGTGAAATGAAACATTTATAAACATGTTGAGTGCATGTTTTACCATGATGGATGACAGAGGAGAATAATGCTAAAGAGGGTTAGAGATGCACCAGGGAAGGGGGAATACTGCAGCTCCCAAAGATCAGATGTAACATCCATTCTAGGTATCTTTGTTAGCAACTGTCTTTTTCGTTATTTTCCTTAGTGCACTTAGATTCTGGTCTTTGCAATAGCCTGAGTGGTGCCTTGTAAGAATAAAGTTTGTTTGACTTGAGAGAGTCTGTACAACTCCATACCCACCAATCTGGCACTTGGCATGTTACTGAGCAACACCCCTGTGAGGCTGGCTACAGGCAACCCACATGAGAGACAGTCAGGGGCTGGGTTTTACCCAAAGTGGTGGCAGCAACAGTAAAGGTGTGTGTGTGGGGGGAAGTAGCTAGTCCATTTCTACAAGTTTCTTTTATACAAATAGATTCCCAGTCAAAAAGGAGAAATTGAAGTCAAAATGAGGAGAAAGATCTTGTGTTTAATTGCAATCAGACACGGAAAACAGTTAGGCCAGATAGCCCATCAAGAATTGACTGCTTTCTGAGCACAATCAGGAAATACATAAAGTTTTATACTTTAAATGACATCATAATGACATCATAATGAAAACAACATCCAAAAAGCATAATCCAAATCCCCTTATTGGTCAAATGTAAAGAAAGGTGTGGTTATACAAAATCGTCAAGTGTTTAATTAACCTAACCTGAATACTATCAGCCAAGGATTCTCCATACCCAAACAAAGGTGTTTTTTTCTGATATGGAGCTAAAATCCTTCTTGACCCAGACACTGCAAAGTTCTTACCCTAAAAAATTTAAAAAACATGAACTTTATACCTTTTTCTGTACCAAAAGAATGGTATTGTCTTGTCTGCTAACGTCAGCTGGAAAAATACTCTGACCTACAAGGAAAGGCCTTCTATATAACAGGCCTTCATTACATCCTAATAAAATCTTATTAGGAGAAAAATCTTTAAAACCAGGAAAATATGAATAATCAGAAGAGGGGAAAAAATCTTTATAATCCTATCATTTATAAAAATAGCATTTTCCTAGACACTGTTTTGGGCTTGATTGAAGGAGGGAAGTCCAACTCAGGCTGCTGCCACACACGCTAAATAATCCACTTTCAATCCACTTTCAGTGCACTTTCCAACTGGAGTTTTACTGTGTGAACTGGCAAAATCCACTTTGAAAGTGCACTGAAAGTGGATTGAAGGTGGATTACTTAGCGTGTGTGGCAGCAGCCTCAGTGACTCATCCAGAGACATAACTAGGCCTCCTCCTCTGCTATGTGTCTGCACTGAGAATGATTGAATCATTCAGTCTCTTTCAGTGCAGCCACACAAAACGGTTTCCTTTTTCCCAGCCACAAAAACAAAACCCAAAGAAGTGCCTCATGCAGAGGCACAGTGGGCATACTCTCTTTCAGTGAATATTCTGGTTTTCACAAAGGTGTTTAATTGTTTAATTTATTTATCTTGGTGAATGCTGACATCCATTTTGAAATTACTGCCCCAGAATCTTTTATCTCTATTTGCGATGCAACTTTGGTTCCTTTTATATGCACACAAGAATGTCAAGGCATATTTCTTTGATGCATTCTGAGCCCAAACAATGCAAATATGTTTGCTATTAACTAGTCAAGTTTGAAGTCCAAATATGTCAGTCTCCTTTATTTAAAACTAGGAGCAAAGCCCATTGTGGAGGAAGACAATGAGCCCTAGCACGGCACGATGGAGGCGCCCCCGGTTTCCCGCTTCCCCCCCTTGCATCGCCTTGGAGTCCAGGGGCGAGAGAGCAGCTTGTGAGCAGCTTGCCAGCGGGGTGCAACAGGCGGGCTCTGAGCGACCTGCAGCAGCTTCTGGTAGTTGGAGAGGCCAGGCAGCTGCTGGTAGTCAGAGGCGGCAGCAAGATCGGGCTCGGCCTCACGGCCCCCCCTGCACTGGAGTGGCCGGCGCGTCCATCATCCGGTTGCAGCCTGGCCAGCAACCTGTAGCCAGGCTCGGGCTTGGACAGCGGCGATGGACGGATCTGGTCGAGGCCCCCCCCCCCCCGCTGGAGCAGCCGGCCCATCTGTCGCTGGGTCACACACAGCCTGGACGGCTATTTGCGTGTGGGTGGGGACAGCGGTGGCAACAGCAGGATCGGGCCGAGCCCCCCCACGCCGGAGCGGGCGGCCTGTTTGTCGTTGGGTCACACACAGCCCGACTGGCTACACGCACTCAGGAGAGGATGCCCGGGGTGGTGGCGCGCTGGGGCTAAGGCCCCCACCCGCTGGAGTGTCTGACCCGTCCATCCGCTCAAAGAAGTGTGAGGGCGAGATGCCGGGTGCTGCCTCTGTGGGCGGGATGACACCCACAGAGGCAGCAATGCAGCCAGTGGAGACAGACACCCTGTGACTGACACACCAGGGCACCAACCGATTCGGGAGCGTGTCGAATGTTCTGGAAAGTGCCACCACTAGAACGCTTTTATTATATAGAGAGATGTGTTACTGTTCAACATCTTCAACTCTTCCCAATATTTTATTCTACATAAGAGGCCAGCTGGATCAGACCAATGGTCCATCTAGTCCAGCCTCCTGCTTCTCACGGTAGTCAACCAGAAACCTACAAGAAGTAGGATTGCCAAGTTCTAGGTGGAGACTGGAGGTCTCCTGGGATTACAACTGATCTCCAGGCAACAAAGATCAGTCCACCTGGAGAAAATGGCTGCTTTGGAGGGTGGGCCCTATGGCATTATACCCCGCTGAGGTCCCTCCTCTCCACTAACCACACCCTCCGCAGGCTCCACCCCCAAAATCTCCATCTATTTCCCAACTCGGAGCTGGCAACCCTCTCAAGAAGCCTTCAAGTGAGGCATGGGTACAAGGCTCCATTTTCTGGTTGATTTTGTAGACTGTATTCTTCTCTGTTGTTTCAGCTCATTATTGCTGGCACTGATGTTTCATTCATGGCATTATTGTGCCATTTCCAAGCCATGTGTATCTTACACGTCATTTGCATACAGTCGGTGCAAAAACAGCATTGACAAATGCACTAATTTAACGGGTGACACAACAGATGAGCAAAGGTGATTCTTGGACATCGGTGCAAAGTGCGGTCAAGTTGCTGCTGACTTACAGCAACCTTGAGGCAAGAGACAGAGTTGGTTTGTCATTGCCTTCCTCTGTGTAGAGACCCTGGACATCTTGGGTGGTCTCCCATCCATGTAGTAACCAGAGCCAACCCTGCTTAGCTTCCAAGATCTGACAACATGGCACTACCCTGTGCCATTCAGGCCGGGGCTGGACAGTGGTAGGTCCACATAAAAACTTGAGAAGAAGAGGAGGAGGAGGAGGAGGAGGAGGAGGAGGAAGAGATTGGATTTATACCCCGCCCTTCACTACCCAAAGGTGTCTCAGAGCGGCTTACAAACTCCTTTCCCTTCCCCTCCCCACAACAGACACCCTGTGAGGTAGGTGCGGCTGAGAGAACTCTGACAGAAACTGCTCTTTTTCAAGAACATCTGTGCCAGAGTTATGGCTTGCCCAAGGTCATTCAGCAAGTGCAAGTGGAGGAGTGGGGAATCAAACCCGGTTCTCCCAGATTAGAGTCCGCGCCAGTGTTCCCTCTAAGCTGAGTTAGTGTGAGCTAGCTCACAGTTTTTTAGCCTCCAGCTCAAACATTTTCCTCTTAGCTCAGGAAGGATGGCTCCAGAGCAAACTGATTTATGCAGTAGCCAAATGGCTCGCTCACAACTTTAATGCCTGTAGCTCACAAAGTAGAATTTTTGCTCACAAGACTCCACAGCTTAGAGGGAACATTGGCGCACTTTAACTACGACACCAATCTGACTCTCTGACTCACTGTTTCATTCCTCTTAAAAGAGAAATTATATTCAAAGTGGACTGGAGCAGCTTTTGATTTGCAGCCTCATCCCAGTTGGATGCACGGCCGTCTTCAGAGAAGGTCGAGCTCTCGAGTTGGCTGGGCCCCCACGATCGGCAAAGCGTGTTCTGCTCCAGCTGGGCTGCGATTGTCCCCTTTGCATGGGACATCCCATGGGACGGGAGGAAGGACGAGACGATTCGCATGCCGCACTTTCTGCCGATGAAGCAAGTCTTTGTCCAGGGGTTCCCAAGATCCTAGCCTCGACACCGGCTGGCCGTTTTCGTAGACCTTCCTGCCGCATTGTCCGTCCAGCTCTGCAAAGAGCTCGACAGAGCTTTCCATTTAGAGAAGTCATTACAGCTTATAATTAGCGCATCCCAGATGCGTTAGAAGTAGAAATGTTGATTTAGAAAGATTGCACGGAGGTGCCTATTTTCCTCTTGGAAGTGTCTGTTGTTTGTTCTTTCCTTTGCAGACGGAGTGCGGGAAGAAAACATTAATTTGCCTCCCAAAGCACCTGTATACTTGAGTTTTAATTATTTCTCTGGCAGAAAATTTTCTTTGGGGGGAAAAAATAACACCACAAGAGCGGATTGTGGATTTCCCTCCTTTGAATGTACCAGCGAAGAATCCAGCATAAGGGAAAGGGGTTTGGTGCCCAATGCAGCTCCTGCCAAACTAGAAGGACAAGGTCCTAAGAGCACGGCAAAACTAAGCCGAGGGCCTTTCTTGCTAGGACCAGACAGTAAGCCTCGCCGAGAGGGCTTATTTCTGTCCTATGGCTGATTAAAGAGTCATATCTAAATAAATTTCTGCTGCTGGAACTGATATTAGCTGAGGTTATTTTGGCTGGGGGAGGGCTTTTTTTGCTGCTCCCCCTGGTGGTGGTGGTGGTGGTGGTGGTGGGGTGGTGGAAAGTGCCATCAAGTCACCGCTGACTTAGTGTGACCCTGTAGGGTTTTCAAGGCTAGAGAGGTTCTGGGGTGGTTTGCCATGGCCTGCCTCTGTGTCATGACCCTGGACTTCCTTGGAGGTCTCCCATCCAAAAACTAACCAGGATTGCCCCTGCTTAGCTCCCGAGATCTGATGAGAATGGGCTATCCCCGCCGATCCAGGTCAGGCCACACCTGGGACGGATGAGATCCTTCAGCCCCCCCCCCCCCCCCGCGGGGCCACAAGGGCGCCCCCCCCTTCAGCCCCCCCCCCCCGACTGAGCACAAAAGGTGCCCTGCCAGATCAGACCAGTGCTCATCTAGTTCAGCATCTTGTTTCACACAGCAGTTAACCGAGGCCTCTCCCCTGAAGTTGCCTCCTGGTGCTGAGATTCAGAGGTTAAACTACTTAGGATATTTACTTTACTTTACTTTACAATTCGATTTATATACCGCCCTTGACCCCTAGGGGGTCTCAGAGCGGTTTACAGATATTTATT
>NW_015176006.1:187073-188962 GCF_001447785.1 Gekko japonicus
GCGCCTCAGGCTGGCCGGCGACTACCTCCGGCAAGCTTCTGGTGGGCTCCTCCGACGCGCGACTGCTTCTGACTGCAGCTTCCAGTTTCCGTCCCTTAGGCTCCTGCTGTGCTGGGTGGCCCCGCCATCGCGGCGCCTCAACTCCGCCTCCATCCGGTTCGGTCACCGCATCCTTGGGTCTCCAGTTGCTCCGCCACCATTGTTTTTACCGCCGTTGCTGCCGCCGCCAGCACTCCCGGCATGCAACCAGGAGGAGGGTGCCCCCTGCCACCTAAGGCAGGTACCCATTTGTCTACTTGCGAAATGCTTTCGAGCCGCTGGGTGGGCGGGAGCTGGGACTAGGGCCGGGAGCTCACTCCGGCCGCGGTGGGTCTCGAACAGCCATTGTGGCTGTTCGCTAGCGTTGTTACTGCAGGCGTTGTTACTGCAGGTTACCTTTAGTCATCAGAGCTAGTACCCTTCGATGGACTTTCCTCTATGAAGAATCTCTAACCCCATCTGTGCGGGTGGCCGTTACTACCTCCACTGGCAGTGGATTCTACAACGTAATTACAAGTGCAGTGAAAATTGTTTCCTTTGGACTGTCCTGAATCTGTAGCTCCTCTACCTCATCGGCTGCCCCCTTCCAAGTTCTAGTATTATAGTTTTCTTGTTCCACTTTCTCCACCCTTGCGTCATTTTATAAACCTGTCCTGTCCTTCTGTAATCCTCTTTTTTTTTCCCCCTAAGCTCAAAAGCCCCAAACTCTTTAGCCTTTCATAGGAAAGGTGCTCCAACCCCTTAAGCATCCCGGTCACCTTTCCCCAGTTCTGAAATATCCTTTTTTAAAGATACGTTGACCTGAATTGTACACAGAATTCCAAAGGAGATTGCACATCATTGGCAGTTTTATTTCCCGTCCTCTTCCTAACAATCCCTACCATAGCATTTGCCTTTTTTATTGCACACAGGCATACCCTGAGTTATACTGTCTTCATCAGGAGGTCAGGCTGGTGTCTTCTCTCTAGCCTTTCAGGGCTGAACAAAACCTTTTCTCATCCAGGCAGCCTTCAAATTTGATTGAGAAGAGATGGCATTTGGAGGAGGTTTTGTTTTCACGGCACTGTTTAGTTCGTTTCAGTACTTTTATGGATTTAGTTGGCATTGTTTTATCTGACTTGAATGTGGAATCGCTTTGAACGATTTGAAAGGGAAAGTAGTTGACAAACCACGTGGCATATACAAGTGCTGTCAAGTTGCAACTGATTTATGGTGACCCCAGGAAGGGTCTTTGGTGGTTTGCCATTACCTTCCTCTGCAGAGTCTTCCTGGGTGGTCTCCCGTCCAGGTATTGACCATGCTTAGTTTCCGAGATCAGATAAAATCAGACTATACTATGCCATATTCCCTCTTAAATCATCTAAAGCAAAACCAAAATCTTTGTTCTGTTATCTGGTTACTTGTAGTACCTTTCTTTGATCAGAGGTTGACGGCGGTACACAAACTGAACCACTACCTGAGATTCTTCAGGCCACAGACGCAGGCGACAGAAGCCAGTTTAGTGTAGTGGTTAAGTGCGCAGACTCTAATCTGGGAGAACCGGGTTTGATTCCCCACTCCTCCATGCTTAGTTTCCGAGATCAGATAAAATCAGACTATACTATGCCATATTCCCTCTTAAATCATCTAAAGCAAAACCAAAATCTTTGTTCTGTTATCTGGTTACTTGTAGTACCTTTCTTTGATCAGAGGCTGACGGCGGTACACAAACTGAACCACTGCCTGAGCTTCTTCAGGCCACAGAAGCAGGCCACAAAAGCCAGTTTAGTGTAGTGGTTAAGTGCGCAGACTCTAATCTGGGAGAACCGGGTTTGATTCCCCACTCCTCCATTTGCACCTGGCTGGATGAC
>NW_015176006.1:189019-189513 GCF_001447785.1 Gekko japonicus
TGTGTCAGAGCTCTCTCAGCCCCACCTACCTCACAGGGTGTCTGTTGTGGGGAGGGGAAGGGAAAGGAGTTTGTAAGCCACTCTGAGACACCTTTGGGTAGTGAAGGGCGGGGTATAAATCCAATCTTCTCCTCCTCCTATTATACCTCCTCCAGAGGTTGCAGGGAATCCAAATGGCAAGCCAAATGGAGAGCCAGTGGGGTGTACTGGTTAAGAGCATTGGATTAGTATATGGGTGACCCAGGTTCAAATCCCCACTCATGCTGTGGTAGCTCACTGGATTACCTTGGGCCAGTCATACCCTCTCGCCCTGATCTACCTGACAGGGTTGTTGTGAAGATAAAATGGAGGAGAGGAGAATGACGAATGCCACTTTGGGTCCCACTGGGGAGAAAGGAAGGGTACAGATGAATTAAATAACTAAATAAACCTATCAGGGAGCCCAAGTCAAGGCTAAAGTAGTGGGGGGGGGGGGAAGAAAAGGACGCGGGCTA
>NW_015176006.1:189761-203374 GCF_001447785.1 Gekko japonicus
CACGCCTACAGGAGAAAATGGGGGGTGGGGGGGGGGGGGGGAAGACAACGACGCCGGATTGAAAAGACCTCCCGCAAAAAGAGGCTATAACAATGAAGACTCCGCTATGGGTGCCTGTTAGGTTAGTCAATTCCCCCTCAATTGTATGTGTGTGGCCCTAGGAAGAGATTGTAATAAATTGTATATGTAAAACCGCTCAGAGCCCTTAGGGGGTGAGCGGTCTACAAATCGAAGGAATAGATAGATAGATAGATAGATAGATAGATAGATAGATAGATAGATAGATAGATAACAGGGTTTACCCACGCCATGCAGATTGGTAAACCAAGGGAGCAAGCAAAGCATTGCTGGATGGGAAGTGGTCTCTCTGGGTTGTTTTTTTCCTTTTCAAAAGAACTTTATTAGAGTTATAGACACAATGCAGATAGTAAAGAGGCATAGTACTAAGTGTGTGTTTGATAATGCAGTAAACATTGTAGGGCATAACATCAATTAAACACTGTCAGGGTAGACAGGTGAATTCTAATAGGTCAAAGCAAGACAGATGAGCTATAGATGCATTGAAGCTCCATCCAGTCAGTGGAATCTCAACAGCAGGTGGGAACAGAGGGTGTATTAGACATGAAGCCACTTATGGTAACTTGGATTTGATCAGAGGAGGTCTCCCTCAGCCATAAATCGAAGCGCCGGAGCCCAGGTGAGGACAAATCTAGAATAGGTCTTGGAGGAGTCTGTTTGAGCCTGATGTAGAGTGTTGGTGATCTTGGCCATAACAGACTGATCCCATATTTTTTTCCTTGGGAGGTGTTCTGAAGCATGTGACTTTGAATGCAGAAAGGGTGAGGAAATATGTATGGAGTTCTTGGGAGAACACCTTCTGAGTGGGAGTAGTTTGATCATGAAAAGAAATGAAATGAAACTGAAGCTCAAATGCTTTGGCCACCAGATGAGAAGGGAGCACTCACTGGAGAAGACCCTGATGGTGGGAAAGATTGAAGGTCAAAGAAGACGGGGACAGCAAAGGATGAGATGGTTAGACAGTGTCATCGATGCAACGAACATGAAGTTGAGCAAACTTCAGAAGACGGCGGAAGACCAGAAGGCCTGGCGTGATCTGGTCCATGGGGTCACGAAGAGTCAGACTCGACTGTGCGACTGAACAACAACAACAAGTTTGATCATGGAAGATAACCTGAAGAGCACCATCTACCTACCCAGCCCTGAAGGTGTTGAGTGAAGAGTCGTAAGCAACCAACACCTCCACTCTAGATGTAAAGATGTTCTTCCAGCAGAACTCCTAGGGAGGGGCAATGGCTCAGTGGTAGAGCATCTGCTTGGCATACAGAAGGTCCCAAGTTCAATCCCCAGCATCTCCCATTAAAAAGACTAGGTAGCAGATAATGGAAGAGACCTCTGCCTGAGACCTTAAAGAGCCATTGACAATCTAGAGTGGACCATGCTGACTTTGGGCTGCAATCACGTGTGCCAGTAGATCCAGCATAGGTGTGAATGTCTGACAGATCTAAAGGGCGTGAACAGACAGCAACGACTGCGAAGCGTCCCAGAGTCGTCAGCAACCCGTGCTGCTCCACCGCAGAATCAGAGTAAAAAGACACGGGAGAAAATCCGGTAGTAAATGGGTTGTGAGGGGCCACGGAAGGACTTTCCCCTGTCTGATCACGGAAGCACGCATGCATGCCGTCGGGATGGTCTGATCAGGCCATCCTGGCTCGGTGCCATTCCCCCCCTTGCAGTATGCGCATCATCGCATACACATAGGTGGCCTTCAGTGCAAAGGTGCGATTCCTCGTTTATGCGCATGGGAAACAAACAGCAAAAAAAAAAGACTCACCCGCAGTTGCAACTAGTCACACTGTGACAGGCTGCGCCCACAGCTACAAAGGGAGGTGTGATCTCCCAACTGCAGGTCACATTCCTCCGGAGGGAATAGCCTCGCTTCCCCTCTGCTTCAGCTGGCGTGTGTGACCGCAGCCTTGATGGACCAGGGGGCTGATGTTAGCCGAATTGCTCCTTAAGGGAAACAACCAGTACAGTTATTATTATCGGGATTCTTCCGTTTATGTTTACGGAGGATGGCACTGTTTCCGAGGTTCCCAATGAGAGACTGAGGCAAACTTCCTTAATAAAAATAATAGTTTACTGGCACAATTCACTCAGTTATACACAACAATCACAAGCATACAAGACTTAAGAAATTAAGATAGAATAATACAACACAGTTATGGTGGTTGAAGCTCTGGGTTATAATTACCTAGCTGCAACTGCGTGGCTCCAAACTTCAAGCGAAGGGGTAAGGATGGGGAGAAAATTGGAAAAGAATGGCGAATGGACTCAGGCCAGCTAAGACCAAGTGCCCAAGAGACTCTAGCTGGGCAGTTCTAGAGTATAAAGAAGGACTGGTAGGATCTGGGATAGCAAGCTGGGCTTGAGAGGAAAAGCAGGTTTTATAGAGGGCGTCGTTAGAGAGCGATGGGGGGTTCCAGGGTCCAGAGCGAGAGGTATGAGAGCAAGAGCAAGAGAGAGAGCTATGGGGTGCATTCTTGATTATATCTAAAGGGGTCTAGAGGAGGAGCTGGGTCCAGGGGACCTCCCCTATGACACTGTGTTCTGTCATAGCCAAGAAGTTAGCGATTGGCTACTGTATTTTCCTGGGTGGGCCAAGAAACTGGAGGGCAATTTGAGATCTAGTTGCTAACTCAATCAAGACACCTGGGCTAGGGGTATTCTTATGCAGAAGAGTGACTCATGTCCATGCGGCCAGGCTGAATACCGGGTCTTTGTGAGTACGCGCAGCTTCGTTGGTGCGAGGGGGAGGGGGCCCTGTAGGTAGGTGACCATGCTGCTGGTTTGAAATGGCGTTTTGTGCTTTCTGTGACCACGTGCTTTGATCTATGGTGTGCACTAGACACTGGAACACCTCTGGAGTAGCAACCATTGGAAAACACGGTCTTCGGTAGGCACTCTCACCGGGCGCTCTCGGTCATGTCAATTTCAGGCACAGTTCGTTGTTGGCACACTTCATCAGATAGCAGTGTAACACAGTCCATAAAAACACCATAGCAGGCTTGCAGACTTACACTGATTCAGTATAAGGTGGCTTCATGTGTCCATCTCAAAGTCATTAGCTTGCTGACTTGTAAGCTTTGCACAGGGATACCTATATCCTCTGATTTTGTCTGGGCACAGGAACTCTCATTGGCCCATATAGCTGCTGAAATAATTGAAGATCTAAAGATCTAAAGTTTCTCGGCCTTCAGCAAATAGTTTGGGGACTGACAATACCACGTTAGACGGAGCACTTCTCTGACTCAGTGTAAGGTGGTTTCATGTGTTCACAGCTCTTGAGCAATACCAGCTCGGGCATTTCTTTCCACCAAGTAAGGAGCAGTTTTGGTCACTGGAATATCTGCTCTCAGGTGACCTGAATGAGCCAATGGAGATGCATCAGCCACTGAGAAGACTAAGGCAATATTCTATAGCCAGACACTAACAAACTGAAGTGGAATATGTTTCCCAGGGAAGAGGGCCAAACGTGTATGAGCTGTGCTCCTGAGAGTCCATCATTATATGCACTGGAATTATGTATATATATGTATATATATTGTTCTAGATTGCATCATTTTAGACTTACAGGAGGGGGTAGTCACATGCTTGTGTGCTCTCTGTCCAAAAAGAACAGCACATTTGGAGGCCCCTATAGATAGGGTTGCCAACCTCCATGTGAGGCCTGGAGATCTCCCGGAATTACAAGTGATTTCCAGGTGACTGTTGATCAATTCCCCTGGAGAAAACAGCCGCTTTGGAAGGTGGGCTGTATGGCATTATACCCCGCTGTGGTCCTTCCCTCCCCCAAACCTCACCCTCACCAGGCTCCACCCCTCCCCAAATCTTCAGGAATGTCCCAACTCAGAGTTGGCAACCATACCTCTCTAGGTATAACGTTTTTTTTTTACGTTTGGGGGGGGGGGGGAATTGATTAGTCAGCTTTCCAGGGGGAGAAGGTGTGTAGTTGACTATGCTACCAATTTTTTTTCCCCTAAAGCAAAACTCAAGGCAACTTTGGAAGACAAACACCTGTCAGAATCTGGTTAAAAATGGGGGGGGGGGGATTGCGGACTCTTCCTTTGGTTGCGCATCTCTAACGCTGAGCGCCATCTACTGGCACAGCACTTTAATCTCCCTGCCATTTTCCAACTGTTGATAATCGGGGCGAGAAAAGAAAGGTTCGCTAAATATCTTTACCTCCGCGGGCCGTGATCTATCATGATTTCATCTTCCTTTAGCAAAGCATATCCAAGAGTGAATGTTTATGTATTTTGATTCCCTGGGGAGCCCGACTGATGGAATGTCTTGTAAACGGTTCACTTTTCAATAAGCATGACTCCAAACAGGAGAAAAGGTAACCAGATCATAGAATATAAAGTATGGAGATGAGCCAAAAAACAGCCCAGGGACTAAGGAAGATGTAAATTGGTCTATGTGTTGCAGCTAATGCACAGATTTGCACATTCCTTTTTTTGTGTGTGTGGAGGCTGAGATAGGGTTTCCAGGTTCCACCTGGCCACTGGCAGGGGATGGGGAGGGTACGGTTGCTAGATCCAGGTTGGGAAACTCCTGGAGATTTGAGGATGGAGCCTGGGGAGGACAGGGACCTCAGCGAGGTACAAGGCTATAGATTTCACCCTCCACAGCATTCATTTTCTCCAGGGGAACGGATCTCTGTATTTCAGAGAAGAGCTGTAATTTCAGGGGATCCCCAGGTCCCACCTGGAGGCTGGCATCTCTAAGATGCAGCTAAGGGCAAAAGTTGTAAAAAGGGAGGTCCCTGGTTTGAATTTCATCCTTTCCATAAACTCAGTCAGATGTTAAGTAACTGTAAGTAACCTTCTTCAAGATGGGTAGCCGTGTCTGTCTGTAGCAGTAAGTTAAGCAGTCTGTAGTTTGGCAGTTCGAGACCCGAGTGCTGCATGACGGAGTGAGCTCCCATCTCTGGCCCCAGCTCCTGCCAACCTAGCAGTTTGAAAGCAAGAAATTGCAAGTAGATAAATAGGTACTGCTTCGGTGGGAAAGTAACGGCGTTCCATGCATCTTGGCGTTTAGTCATGCCGGCCACATAGGGTTGCCAAGTCACGGTGGGGGATCGTATGTCTTCGCAGAATCCGTGCTGCGGGGACGGCAAGACGCGTTGCACCCGCCGTTGCCAGGATTTGATGCCAGCCCGCCTTCAGGTACAAGCTAACCCCCAGCCCGCCTTCAGGTACAAGCTCTCCCTCCTCTGTGAGGGCAGATCTGTGCGTCCCTCCCCCCCATAGCTAGCAATCCAAAACAATCCAGTGGCACCTTTAAGACAAAATTTTATTTAGGTACAAGCTCTCCCTCCTCTGCGAGGACAGATCTGCACATTCCCCCCCCCCCTCAAATAGCTAGCAATCCAAAACAGTCCAGTGGAACCTGAGCGGTGGGTGTTGCCTTCTGACACACTTCCAGTGATGTCAGGGGGCGTGGCATATGCAAATAAGTGTATTTATTTATTTATTTTATTCAATTTATACCCCGCCCTCCCCGCTATGCAGGTTATTATGCTAATTAGTTATGCTAATGAGTTATGCCAATGAGCCCCTGCACCTCTTTTTCTACGAAATGACCCCTGGTTGTAAGGATTTGCATGGGAGACACAGTTTCAATGCAGAGAGAGAGTAATGGCCTTTCTGAGGCTGTACGGCATAAAGATACTTCCGGTTATCTGACTTGGAGTAATCAACGATCCCACTTGTAGCCGAGTATTTTTGGCAAGTGACTGATGATTGGTGCCTTAATGAAGCCGAAAGCAGAGCCACGTTTGCATTAAGGGGCAGTGGAGGTAGCCACATGGCATAATATCTCAGTTAGTTGTGTTCTGGGTGTGTGCCGGGTTAAATGTTTGAACTCTGGTCATCTCCCTGCATTTCATTTAAATGTAAATAGCAAGTCTGGCCAAAGTAGGGGGGAAGGCATATTTCCCTCCCCCTCACCGACTCTGTCTCACACACACACTTTCCACAGAAACAACAAGTGGAGATCATTTCTCTTTTTTTTCATAAGTAATGAAAAATTCTCAGGCGGTTGCAGCTGATTCTCTTTTGATTCAGGATGAGATTCAGGGTCACAGACCTGGTATTCATCCCGATGGATTTGACCTTGAAAATAATAGTCAGTTTGGAATTCAGAATCTTTTCCTCTCTGGGCTGAGTACATCTGCTTAAACACAGAGTGTTTTCGCGTGATCCTTCACGGCGCACACAAGCTGATTTTCTTTTCTTGATTTCCTTGCTGCAATACCCAGCCCTTTTGTCCTCAGCTTAGCAGACCTGGGAGATAGGGTTGCAAATGCTGGGTTGGGGAATTCCTGGGGATTTGGGGATGGGGAAAGCAAAGTCTGGGGTGGGGAGGAAGCTGGGCTGGGATGTGAAGCCATGGAGTCCCTGAGTCATTGGGGTCTAGCTAGAAGAAGAGAAGAGATTGGATTTATACCTCACCCTTCACTACCTGAAGGTGTCTCAGAGTGGCTTACAAACTCCTTTCCCTTCCCCTCCCCACAACAGACACCCTGTGAGGTAGGTGGGGCTGAGAGAACTCTTGACAGAGACTGCTCTTTTTCAAGAACAGCTGTTATCAGAGCTATGGCTTACCCAAGATCATCCAGCAGGTGCAAGTGGAGGAGTGGGGAATCGAACCTGGTTCTCCCAGATTAGAGTCCGCGCACTTAACCACTACACCAAACTGGCTAGGGTGGTTCCCAAGGGTTCACGGGCCCTCCTAAATTTCTGGAGAGCCCCTTCCTAAATCCCACATGGCTCTGCCTCCATAAATAGTGACAATGGCCTGTGACATCACTGGCTCCTCCCTATGATGTCACTGGGCCTCGGTTCTTTTAAGGACTTAGCACAGCAATGCCTCTGGCCCAGCCCCAGCCCCCCCTCCCCGGGAAATTGGAAAGTCTACGCCCTTGACCACCACCTGGAGGTTGGCAACCCTAGTGCACTGGATCTTCCTCGGTTCTCATCTGCAACAGCTGGCTGAAATCGCCCAGGCTTCCCTTTCTCCCAGCGTGCTCTCCCTGCCTAACATTTGGCAAAGACAATGACTCTTAACAGTGAGCGGTGTGGCACTCATTCCACGGTGCAGGTACATAAATACATCACCTGTGCTTTTTTTTTTTTGCTTTGCTTTCTCTCGCATATTGTTACAACGTTAGGCTTTAATTAGCACCTTAAATGCCACAGTTTCCCTTTATGAGTTCCAGGCGGGTTTCCTTTGCCGGCGAAAAACTGAGTGGTTCAATTACCCTGCCGCTAATGGATAAAGCATAATTAACATTGTCTTGAGGCTAATTTTCATTTATGCTGCCATCGCTCATAAGCTCAACATCCTTCTCTGGAAAAAGTCAACTTGTCACTTTTATTAGTCCAGTTTGCACTTTAACAGTGCAGAAATTAATTCTAGATACATTAACGTACTTAACTTCAAATACAGGAGGAATTATCTGGGGACAGGCGATCCATCTTCGGGTGCCCTTTATGAAGTCATGCAGGTGTGTGTGTGGGAGGGGGGTGAGTGTGCCAGTTCAGTGAAGTCGGGGGTGGGTCTGTGTGCTTCGTGCGCAAGGCTGGCCAAAGGGAGAGACCCCCTCGCTCCAGTCCCGCTCCAGGATTTTGAGGTTCTTTCAAGAAAGGGATATCCCTCTCCACCTGGGCCTCTCAGAATTGCAAAGTTATGACTGTTCAAAAGTTCATTCAACAAAGCAGAATGGGACAAAGTAAAAACCAGGGGGGGAATTGGACTTCATATTTTCATGGCCGCAGGGCTCTTTTTGTAGAAAAAGCCCAGCCGGAACTCATTAGCATAATAGGCCACACCCAACAGTAGGAACTAATTAGCATATTGGGCCACACCCATGGCAGCACAGCCCATTAGCCCATTAGGCCGCACCCCCATGTTACCAGAAGTGTGATCATCCAGCCACACCCACGTTTTGCTTGTTATTCTGTTTATCTTGTTTGTTGTCAAAACCCAGTGCTTTTTTGTAGCAGGAACTCCTTTGCGTGCTAGGCCACACACCCCTATTGTGGCCAATCCTAATGAGTTTCTGCTGTTGGGTGTGGCCTATTATGCTAATGAGTTCCTGCTGGGCGTGGCCAACTTGGGAGCTGCTGGGCGTGGCCAACTCAGGAGCCAGCCGGAACTCCGTTCCTGTGCGTTCCTGCATGGGTATTTTTGGTACCTTCTTTAAAATAAATCTGGGAGAAGAAGAAGAAGCTCATGACAACCCTGTAGAGTTTTCAAGGCAAGAAGCATTCAGAGGTGGTTTGCCATTGCCTGCCTCTGTGTAGCAGTCCTGGACTTCATGGTGGTCTCTCATCCAAGCACTGGCCTGCTTAGCTCCCAAGATCTGATGATTTCTTCTGGCAACCCCTTAGGGTTTTCAAGGCTAGAGTTGAACAGAGGTGGTTTGCCCTCTCTGCCCCTGCACAGCAACCGTGGACTTCCTTGGTGGCCTCCCACTGAAGTACTAACCACGGCTGACCCTAGCTCCCGAGATCTGATGAGCTCAGGCCAGCCTGGGGTATCCAGGTCAGGGCAACTTTGATCCCAGACCCTTGCAAATAATTTTTAAAAGGGCTGATTCTGCTCTGGGAAAAGACACCCCGTGCACGCTCAGTGGCGCTCAGTCGGGGTGCCGGCATTTTGAAAACCTGAAAACGGCAGCCTTAGATGCCTCCTGCTTCTTAGATGTTTCTGAATCAGTTTTGCTCCTTTTTATTTTTTTCTAGCCAATGGAACGGTGGACTCTTGTGGACTTCAGTTCCCGGCAAGAGATCACCCATGGTCTAAGTTGATTGCTCATTGTAATCAAGGGAGGGCCAGGCTCTTGATCTGCCTTCCCTAGCTGTGAGTTGTGGCTTTGCGGGGGGCATTGGTGGGGAGAGGGGGAAATCATCAGAAGTCAATTGGCACAACAATAATTTGCAGTGGAATTCAATGGGAAGAAGCCAGGCGAGCGATGCGCTTAATGCGCCGGCTGATAGCCCTTGTAGAGCAGGCTCTGCTTCATCAGGTTGTTAGGAGGTCCAGATAACTGAGGTTCTCACTCAACGCATTATTGCTCTGGGGATAAGATGAGCACCTGCCGATGTTCAGGCCGGCTGTGTCAGCAGCTCAGCTGTGACGGATGTGGCCCAGGGAGATTGTAATGCCCATCGACTGGGAGCCCTCCCTTGAACGAGACATGGAGTGCTTTCCATTTAAAGCTTTCTGAACTGTCAGATCCAGATTCCTGAAAGCAAGAGGCAAGCTCTGACCCCCAACCCACCCCCTGAGCCATAGGCTGTCGCTAATGAAACACAAACATCTCTCTGACCAGCCTTGTCCTGCAGAAAAAGTCTGCGCAACAGCCTTGGTTTTCATCTCATTGATTCACTGGGTTGTAGAACAGACAGCCAGGGCAGTGTAGTGGTTAGAACGGGGGACCCCAACACGGTGCTTGTGGGCACGGTGGTGCGTGCTGACTAGGGTTGCCAACTTCCTGGTAGTGGCTGGAGACAGAGATCAATTCCCCTGGAGAAAATGGCTGCTTTGGAAGGTGGACTCTATGCCCGCTGAAGTCTCTCCCCTCCCCTCCCCAGACCCTGCCCTCCCCAGGCCCCATCCTCAAATCTCCAGATATTCCCAAACTTGGACTTGGCAACCGGATGCATCTATGGTGTATTTTGCTTGGGAGCATCTCCCAAATCTCGGAGAGATGGGACAAACAGCAGACCGCTTCAGTTGAGTGCAGGCACTCCACCAACACCTTCTGGGAAGGCTTCCAGTGGTTCCCACCTTGTGTGTTGGCATACAGATCACTGTTTAGGGTTGCCAGCCTCCAGGTGGGGCCTGGGGATCTCCCGCTTTTACCACTGATCCCCAGCCGACAGAGATCAGCTCCCCTGGAGAAAATGGCTGCTTTGAAGGGTGGACTCCATGGCATTGTACTATGCTGAGGCCCCTCCCCTCCCCAAACCACGCCCTCTCCTGGCTCCACCCCCAAAGTCTCCAGGTATTTTCCAACCCAGACTTGGCAACCCTATCACTGTTCGTCAGTCAGTGTGTTATAATGGTGAAAGCGATGGAAATAGGCAAGAGTAGACCTCAGAATAGAATTGGAAAATACCTGGACGCTTTGGGGGTGGATCCCAGAGAGGGGGGGGTTTGGGGAGGGGAGGGGCTTCAGCATGGTATAGTACGGAAGAGTCCACCCTTCGAAGCAGCCATTTTCTCCAGGGGAGCTGATCTCTGTCAGCTGGAGATCAGTTGTAAAAGCAGGGTATCTCCAGGCCCTACCTGAAGGCTGAGACCCTTACCTCAGAATGACAACATACGGGGGAATAAACAAACAGAACAGTGAGTATACATACAACTGTATTCATGCGAACATTGTGTAAAATTTGGATAAGGAGAATGTCAGAAGTATCTGTAAACCTATGACTTAGGGGTGTCATTTTTTTGTTGTTCTTTCTCATAATACGGGAGGAAAGGGAAGACAATGTGGTATAGCCCAATTTCCTCAGGTCTTGGAAGCTAAGCAGGGTCAGTACTTGGGTGGGAGACCACCAAGAAAGGCTCTGCCGAGGAAGGCCATGGCAAACCACCTCTGCTTCTCACTTGCCTGGAAAGCCCCTTGCTGAGGTTGCTGTAAGCAGGGTTGGAGACCACCAAGGAAGACACTGCAGAGGAAGGCCATGGCAAACCCACCTCTACTTCTCACTTGCCTCGAAAGCCCCTTGCTGAGGTTGCTGTAAGCAGGGTTGGAGACCACCAAGAAAGACACTGCAGAGGAAGGCCATGGCAAACCACCTCTGCTTCTCCCTTGCCTGGAAAGCCCCTTGTTGAGGTTGCTGTGAGCAAGGTTGGTTCTTGAAAAGGAGACCACCAAGGAAGGCTCTGAAGAGGAAGGCCATGGCAAGGAGAGCCAGTTTGGTGTAGTGGTTAAGTGCGCCGACTCTAATCTGGGAGAACCGGGTTTGATTCCCCCCTCCTCCACGTGCAGCTGCTGGGTGACCTTGGGTCAGCCAGCGTTCTTGCAGAGCTGTTCTCTCAAGCAGTTCTCTGAGAGCTCTCTCAGCTCCACCCACCTCACAGGGTGTCTGTTGTGGGGAGAGGAAGGGAAGGAGATTGTAAGGCACTCTTAGACTCCGAGTGAAGGGCGGGGTATAAATCCAGTGTCGTCGTCTTCTTCTCTTCAAACCACCTCTGCTTCTCACTTTCCTTGAAAGCCCCTTGGTTGAGGTCACCATAAGTTAGTAGCAGCTTCATGGTAATTACATACGTAATGTTATGGGTGTTTTTGTGAATTATTATCCCATCCCTGTTGCTGTTTTGGGGGTTAGAGTAGGTGAGAACGAAGAGGGGTGTTAAGGAGGTTGGGGAATCACTCATGGCTCAATCCCAGGAGCTAATAGTCTCTTTATATTCAATTATATCTCAGTCCACAACTTCAGTGGGCTTTTTGCTCCTGATTTTGCAAATTCATTCATTCACATCGTACAGCTTTTATGCACAGTTGATATGGTATTCTTGCATGCAAGGGGCATAATTTTTTTCCCATGCCCAATGTATCGTGCTCATTTATTCATGCACAAACAAGATTGGAAAATGTGTATGTTTCATGGCAAATATTTGTTGTGGGAAATAAGAGAATAGCCTGAAAGGGAAGAACTGTGGCTTGGACTCCCACAAAGGAAAAGCAAAATTGATGTGGGGATTTTTGTGGCTTAAGCAAAAGAGAGGCAGAATTTGCAATCATTCCTAGAGCGACTAGAGTTGCTGAATAAGATTTCCGGTTGACTTGCATGTTGTTCGTATCTCCATGATGCTTCTCTTTACTAAAGAAAACTGGAGTAAATTATGTATGTTTCTAAAAGTTGCAGGATACCTGACGCAAGATAAGAGGCTGTGAGCAATTATTCAATTTGAATAATTTACAGGGGCGGGGCTGGGGAGGTTGTCACAGAATTCAAGCTTTCATTTTGACCTGGAGCGTGGATTGCTTAGGTGCACATTTCTTTAAATGCAGGTTGCACATAGTCCTGGTTATGCTCAACGTTCATTTTGGTCGCTGCAAAGAACTCCAAGTAGTCATGATGCAATATTTGTAAGAAGTGTGAACACTCAAAAATGTTCAAGCATTTGCAAAATGTGCCTGTTTTTAGTGTTGCCAACTACAGGCTGGGAACTTCCAGGAGATTTGGGGGTGTAGCTTGGGGAGAGTAGGTCTTGGGGAAGGAACAGACCTCAGTGGGGTGCAATGCCACAGACTCAGAGTCTACCCTCCAAAGCGACCATTTCCTCCAGGGTAACTGATCTCTGTTGTCTGTAGATAAGTTGTAATTCCAGGTCTCCAGGCTCCACCTGGAGGTTGACAACCCTGGCTGTCTGTACTTCACACATCTTTGGGTGCTTACTTCCTCAAGCCTATTTTCCCAGTCCCCTTAACAGATAAACATTACAATTCCCCAAAAAGTAGGTAGGTAATCTGCCATGGGAAACGGATCTTTTAACAGGAGATAGGCTCCACCCTGGGCCTTTCTTTCGTGCAAATTACTTCTGCTGGGGTTGATGGGAATTGTAGTTTTTGTTGCCCCCCCCAGATCATTTTGTAATGTGTGGGGGGGAATCGATAATTCCCATCAGCTACAGCAATCCAATACGTTCCAAGTATGTGTCAACACCTTTGCTTATAACATGAGGAAAGCTGCCAAAAGTCGTGGGAGCAACTGGGCTCCAAACAGTGTTAGTTTTAATTGTGACCAAATCATCAATACAGACATATTTGACTAGAGAGAACAATGGGCATTGTGAGCAGTAGAGTATCCAGCTCTAGGTTTGGAAATACGTGGAGATCTGAGGATAGAGGGACCTCAGTAGAGCATAATGCCATACAGTCCCCCTTCCAAAGCAGCCATCTCCTCCAGAAGGGGAATAAACATCTTGAATGAATGAACAAACAAGCGAGCAAATAATACGCTATCTAGGTTGTTTGGAGATCAGTTCAGGTGGGTAGCCGTGTTGACCTAAAGCAGCAGAACCAAGTTTGAGTCCAGTAGCACCTTTAAGACCAACAAAGTTTTATTCAAGGTACAAGCTTTTGTGCGCATGCATGCACATGATAACCCATACCTTGAATAAAACTTTATTGGTCTTAAAGGTGCCACTGGACTCACTTGGTTCTGGAGATCAGTTGTAATTCTGGGGGTTCGCCAGCCCCCACCTGAAAGTTGGCAACCCTGGCAAGCAGGGCAAATTCAATTTTTCAAGCCTGTCCTTTGCAAGGCCTCCGGGGTCCCTCTCCAACTTGCAGGAAGTTGCTGTAGGCTTCTGTCCACCTGTGTAGATCCAAAAGGAGAGCGGCGGGTGGTGGGGGAGAAGAGAAGCCACAAATAACGAGAAACCGAGGCCCTACAGTTTTTGTGATGCTAACATGAAAGGGCGCCATAGCCGGCAGCCGATCTTGGATCACCTTTTGTAGAAAGCGAGTCGGGAAAAAATGCATTTTGTTGCTCGACGCCCTGATCTCA
>NW_015176006.1:203418-213159 GCF_001447785.1 Gekko japonicus
GCCATTATATCAGCGCGTTTCTGGGTGGATCAGCACTTCTGGCTAATAACCCGTCGGCTCTTAGGTGTCCCGGCAGGAATTGCAATCCTGTTGAGGTCATCAACTCCACGTGGGAGTATTCCGGGAGGATATTTCAAGATGGCCGAGAACGATACACAAGTGGCTGTTTAGGCGCTCCCCTCATTATTCGTGTTTTTCCCCCTTTCCCTGGAGAGGCTTGATTTAAGCTCTAACTACCTGAAAAGGGTCCATTTTCTTTCCCCTTCGCTAACAAATTGTGTTGTTTGCTGAAATCGCTCTGCCGGATGAGAGGGTCGGCATCTATTTCAGACATAAATAGCAATTGGGCCATCTTCGGGGGTCTTTTCAAACCCCAGATTAGGGTCAAAGCCTGACGTTGGATTCCATATCAAGATACCCCTTTCAATTTCGCTTCACTTTCCCCCAAATCAAGGGACTCAGTTTTAATTAGCCAACGGTATACACAGGCCCGTCGCCAGGATTTTTTAATTCAGGGGGCCTTTCAATAAGTCAGGGGGCACCCCGCACAGGCACACTCCCCCCCCCACAAACACCCCTCCCAAGGGAGCGCCACAAATAAAATAAAAAATTGGAAGTCGGGGGGCCTGGGCTGGATGGGAAGTCGGGGTGTAGACCAGTTAGCAGCCTGAAGGAGGGTTTGTGTGAACACTGGGGAACATGCTCAGTGGAGGGGAGCTGTGGAGGACCTCTTGCCTCTAGCTCACCAAACTTTAGATGTGTCCCTGCCAAATCTGTCTAGATACTTTTATCCTGCTCTTCTTCCGTGGAGTTCAGGGTGGCTGGCCTAAATACTTCTCCCTTCCCCCACGTTCCAGTGAGGAAAAACGACCAGCTCATGTTTGCCCCAGCTTGTTCCATGCCAGAGAGAGGATCTGAACCCAGGATTCCTCAGCCTTAGTCTGGCTTTCTAACCACGAGACCATTCTGACTCTCCAGGGGCATCATTAGGGTTGCCAGCTCTGGTTTGGAAAATACCTGGAGACTTTGGGGGTGGATCCCAGAGAGGGCGGGGTTTGAAGAGGGGAGGGGCCTCCGCCTGGTCCAGTGCCACAGAGTCCCCCCTTCAAAGCAGCCATTTTCTCCAGGGGAGCTGACCTCTGTCAGCTGGAGATCAGTTGTAAAAGCGGGAGATCTCCAGGCCCCACCTGGAGGCTGGCAGCCCTAGGCATCGTGCACGTGGCAAAATGGTTAAGTTAATTCAGAGTGAGGGCAGGAAGCAGTT
Source organism: Gekko japonicus (assembly GCF_001447785.1). Classification (NCBI taxonomy): domain Eukaryota; kingdom Metazoa; phylum Chordata; class Lepidosauria; order Squamata; family Gekkonidae; genus Gekko; species Gekko japonicus. Next base: position 204,683 of record NW_015176006.1, read on the forward strand.
TTCACACATAACATTAAGCTTCGGGGCCCGTGTTTTTTGATCGGGGGGGGCTACATTGCATGATGGGCAAAATGTCCCCCCCCCCCAATTTCAGCCCAGTCTTACTTCCAGGTTTTCGTGTATACTGGGCTTCTATACACTTTAAACTTTGACTCTTGGATTTTTGAGCAGGTAAAACCTTTCTCTTTCTTTGCGATTTCCTTCTCCACAAGTAGCAAAGTGATAAGACTTCCAGCTTTGCCCCCAGCGACCTGCTTCGGGGGGGGGAGGGAGAGGCTCCTTGCCTTAAAGCTCAGGGCATCCTGCAACCTTCAGTACGATTTCTCCCCCAGGAAAGTCCGAGTGGGGAGAGCCGGCGGCTTTCTCTTTCAGTGCGCTGTGTCTGCTGACATCTTTTGACAATGCTTCGCAAAGCCCACGCTCTTGTCAGACAGATGTTCCCAATGGCACAGGTAGCGGAAGCCTTATTCAGTACAATTGCATCTACCCAGAAGCAGGGAAAAAATGCACAAGCAGTTGTTTGGCATCCAGTAGGGAATATGTTTGTATGTGCCGTCAAGTTGGAACCGACTTATGGCGATGCCGGCAAAGGCTTCCAGGGCAAGTGAGAAGCAGAGGTGGGTTTGCCCTGGCCTTCCTCTGCAGGGTCTTCCTTGGTGGTCTCCCTTCCAAAAACCAACCCTGCTCACAGTAACCCCAGCAAGGGGATTTCAAGGCAAGGGAGAAGCAGGTTTGCCGTTGTCTTCCTTGGCAAAGCCTTCTGTGGTGGTCTCTCTTCCAAGTACTGATCAGATCAGGCTATAGCGTGCTGCTGTCCCTTCCAATACCTTTGTGTGTGTAAAGTGCCCTCTCATGTCACAGCTGACTCACGGAGACTCCAGCAATGAGTTTCCAAGGCGAGGGAGAATCAGAGGTTGTTTGACATTGCCTTGCTCTGCAGAGTCTTTCTTGGTGGGCTCCCTTCTGACCCTGCTTAGCTTCTGAGGTCAGATGGGGTCGGCCGCTATACCATGCTGCTTTCCCTCCCCCAGTAGGGAACAGGACAGTTCAAATTAGATCTCGCTTTTTATTCTGCAGGGCACATTGGAGCAGCCCTTTTTTCTTTCCTCCATCTAAAACCCTTCCTTCTTATATCTCCCACACCCCCTTTGTAACTCTTGTAGGGTCTAAAGCAGGGGTGTCGAACTCATTTCTTATGAGGGCCGGATCTGACATAATTGAGACCTTGTTGGGCCGGGCCACGTGTGTCATAAAACGTAATGCTAGGTAGCGGAGATATAAACTTTATAAAGGACACACACAACACAAAGGTGGTGTTTTTTTACTTAAAATAAAAACGTGCTTAAAACATTAGCACTCTTGCAACATTTTGTTTATTTAACAGTGTCCGATAACTGACACCTCTTGCTCTGAATGACTACATCAGAATGTCTGTGCTGTTGCAATCTTGAGTATGCTGTTCAGGTGTGTATCTGTATGCGGCAAACCTAAAATGGCACAGCAGCAGCAGAACTGGAAGAAGAGGCAGAACACAGCCAGTTTCACTGCGGGCCTGATAGAAACCCTCCGGGGGCCTGATCCGGCCCCCGGGCCACATGTTTGACACCCCTGGTCTAAAGGGTCTTTAACTTGGTGCTCTGGCATCCATCCCAGGTGCCTTAGCCTATGTGCCAGTTCTTGCCAGAAGGCCGAGTCACTGGCCTTCTTTCCGAAGCACTTGGGTGCCCCCACTGCAGCTGGCCAGAAGGTGGTACTGCAGCTTCAAGTGTGGTGGTTACCGGATGACAAAAGGGGCAGTAGTGTTCCAACAGACTGTATCGTGCCTCTGACTTAGGTCTTTGGCTTCTGAGCTTGCTCAGCTCACCACTTGAGGGAACACGCTCAGTCCTCCAGAGTGTTTGCAGTTGTTTCTTGGCCCAATGCTTCTTCTGATGCCCACTTGGGTGGAAAGCCTGGGGTAGGTAGAACTTCTGTAACAGTTGCATGTCCCTCATAGTAGGGATGCCAGCCTCCAGGTGGGTCCTGGGGATCCTCCGGAATTGCAGTTGATCTCTAGAGCTAAGAGATCGGTTCCCCTGAGAAAATGGATGCTTTAGAGGGTGGACTCGGTGGCAACGTAGCCCACTGAGGTCTCTGCCCTCCCGAGACTCCACCTTCAAATCTCCAAGAGTTTCCCAACCTGGATCTGGCAAGGGGAGTGGTGGCGCAGGCAGTAAATGCCTGCAAGTAATCTATCTCCGAACAGCTGTTAACAGCTGTTTGAGTCCCACCGCGGCCAGGGTGAGCTCCCGGCCCTCATCCTAGCTCCCGCCCACCCAGCGGCTCAAAAGCCCTTAAAGTGGCAATTAGACAAATGGGTACCCACTCCTTAGGAGTGGGGGGGGGTATCCTACCTCCAATACTGGAGGGCAGCAGCGGCGAACAACGAGCGAGCCAGCAGAAAAGAACATGGCGATGGATCGGCAGCAAGAACGGCTGGCAACTCGTGGAGGCGTGGTGATATAAGCGCGGTCGGAGCCTGCGGGACAGAGACCAGTGCGACTCATCGCGCAGCCGCGTGCCACAGAGGGCCATCCGAGGGGAGCCGAGCCGAAGAGAACAGACCTCCGCCGGGAAAAAGACACTACCGCTTGGTTCCAGCAAGACCCGCCACAGAAAGAAAAAGATCTACGCTGCTTAGGTGCCTGGTAAGGCATCCATCTCCCCTGAATATATGTGACCCTAGTTAGATGATTAAATATATGTGTAAACCTCTCCGAGCCTTTGGGAAGGAGCGGTATAGAAATGTGATGAAATAAATAAATAAATAAATAAATGCATGCTACTGCCCTCTACCCCACCAGCAGACAGGGCAGACCTGGCAACCTCTAGTCCCTCCCTTTGAGGGTGGCCAACTTTGGAAAATGTATTGAGATTTGAGGGCAGAGCCTGGGGTGGGAGGAGTTTGGGGGGAGCTAAGCGGGTCCATAATTCCATAGAGTCCGCCCTCCAAAGCTGCCATTTCCTCCAGTGGGATGGAGCTCTGTCATCTGGTGATCACTTGTAATTCTGGGAGAACTCCAGGCCCCTCAAGGAGGATATGCAAAAGTACATAGCACTGTGTATAATAGATGTAAAAAGGTAAAGGTTCCCTTGCTCGAAAGCCAGTCGAGTCCAACTCTAGGGTTGCGGTGCTCATCTCCGTTTCAAAGCCGAAGAGCCAGCACTGTCCGTAGACGTTTCCGTGGTCATGTGGCCGGCATGACTAAACACCAAGGCACACAGGACACTGTTACCTTCCCACCAAAGTGGTACCTATTTATCTACTTCCAATTTCTTGCTTTCGAACTGCTCGGTTGGCAGGAGATAATAGATGTAAGCTCAAGGTAAATCAATTTTGTGCTTTTTTTCTTTTTCTTTCTCTGTACTGTTATATAAATATTGGTACCAAATATTATCAAAAATAGGTTTCACCCAAACAACCTGTTCTACCTGATCGAACTGGAGGGATATGCTATCCTAGATAGGTTATTATGTCTGCCGCAAGGGTTCCGATGGGACCCAAGAAATTAGGCTGCTATCTTAAGAGTCCTTGTGCTGCCAAAGAGAAATTATTGCACCTTATGTCCTTTATCTACATCACAGTCCTTGAAAAAGATGGTATTCGAAACGGGTCAATTACTAGAGTCCCCTGGGACTAGTGATTGTGATACTGACAAGGTGCCGTCTGAATGTAACAGAATGTAAACCTGCACTTTGGTGTTTTGTTTGAGTGAAACCTCTTTTTGATAATATCTGATACCGATATTTATATAACAGTATAGAAAAATTTTAAAAAATTAAAAAGCGCAGAATTCATTTACCTTGAACATACATCTATCATACACGGTGCTATATACTTTCGCATATCTTCCTAACACAGTGACCCTTGGTTTTGTATTTCCCACCCGGAGGATGGCAACTCTTACCCCCTCATGGCATACCCCTGAATTTTGGGAAAGAAGCAGACTCCCTTTTATGTGGTCTTTTGGTTGAAATGCAAACTCCATGATACTGAGATGAGCAAAACAAGTAAGCATCCCGGATATTTATTCATTTTTTTTGGCATTATTTATCATCCACCTTTCTCCGAGGGACTCAAGGCAGATAACGCAGAGCAGGTCAGGACAGTCGACAAAATGGGGCATGCAGCAAGCCAGTTCATTAGGCTTGTAGAAGTCTGGAGCTACCTGAAGGAACTAAAGCAGAGCATAAGTTTTCACATGGCGAAGAAGAAGGAGAAGAAGGAGGAGGAGAAGGAGGAGAAGGAGGAGAAGAAGAAGAGAAGAAGAAGAAGAGAAGAAGAAGAGGAGGAGGAGGAGAAGAAGAGGAGGAGAAGAAGAAGAGAAGAAGGAGGAGAAGAAGAAGAAGAAGAAGAAGAAGAGATAGGATTTATACCCCGCCCTTCACTTGGAGTCTCAGAGTGGCTTACAAACTCCTTTCCCTTCCCCTCCCCACAACAGACACCCTGTGAGGTAGGTGGGGCTGAGAGAGCTCTGACACAAACTGCTGTTTCAGGAACAGCTGTGCCGGAGCTTGTGACTGACCCAAGGTCACATCAGCAGGTACAAGTGGATGAGTGGAGAATCAAACCGGGTTCTCCCAGATTAGAGTCCGCACACTTAACCACTACACCAAACTGGCGTATGCAGGAATTACATCAATGGATCCTGTTTACAATAAGCTAAACACAGCAGCATAAGACCGCAGCCCCTAATCATTTATCCAAACAAGTTTGTAAAACCATTTTGTACAGTGCAACCCAATTACCTGTGCAGAAAAGCCCTCTTGAATAGTTCTAGATAGGGACAATTAGCCTACCGATGTCACACTGTTACTCAGACCAATCCCTGTGTCAGGCCAGTCACAGGAGAGCCTCCCCTACATATGATAAACCAGAGCATGCGCTCTGGGGGGAGAAGGGGATCTTTGAAATGTTCAGCTGTTCATAGGGTTGCCACAGGTTCCTCTGGGCAGCCGGTGGGGGTAGGGGGGTAGGCTTACCGGGAGTTTATCCCACATTTCAGTGACATGCCCATGTGACTTCAGCGTGACCCGGAAGTGATGTAGGCCCATCGGGAACATTGGAGCGAAAACCCTGTGGGCAAAAAACAGAGCGTTGCCCCGATGTCCCGACATTGCTTCTGGGTCACATTGAAGTCACATAGGCATGTCGCTGAAATGTCTGGCCTTCCTCAGCCAGTCAGTGGCAGAGAGTCAGAGCCTGGCAGCAGAAGACCCCCGCACCCCACCAGGGGTTCTGGCATCCTTAACTGTTCACAATCGAGTTACAGGAATCATGTAGGTGAATTAGGGATACTTTTGAAATCCTCTTTACCCAAATTTCTCTCTCGGTTCTGGAGTTTCCGTCAGCCAGTCTCAGTCCCAGAATGGGTGAGGGATCCTCCATTGTTCCGCTTTTTGTTCCAGAGCTTTCTGAACAACACTGGGCCAGCACAGTTAGCCACCGCTGTCTTTAGTGCATTCGTGCCTGTCTGCATTACTGACGTGCGTGCCGGCATTGGGTGAATGCTGGCAACAAATGAACATTGCTGAGGCGCTTGTATCAAGTGCTTTGGCATGACACTTTCCCTCTGCACACACGCATGCCTGCCCAGTGGTAAAACACAACACCAAAATAGTCTTGATGCAGTCCCAGATAATACGGCCTCATCAAGATCGCTTTTTTTTGGTAATGTTCTATCAGTGCACGTGTGTACACTGGTAACGTAACTAAGGAAAAGATGCCGATGGACAGAAGGTGTAGCTGTAAAGAAGTGTGGGAATCTGCTTTGGGCTTGTGTGCATTTAAAAAATCTTTAGGCATAACACCCAGAATCTTTGGACTTTCTGCTTTTGGGGGGAGCTGTTATGTATTTTGAGCATCATAATTGAGAGCTGACAAAAGCCCCCTTTTTATCGATCCTTGTTTCTGGGTTCCGTGGGATGGAGGGGGGGTAATTTTTGACCAATCATGAAATACAGAGCTTAAACAAATGCTCTTCCCCCAAAGGCCTAGACCAGGTTCCCCAACATGGCTCCCGTGGGCTACGTGGCACCTGCTGGCGTCCACCAAGGGTTTTCTGGTGTCCACCAAGGGTTTTTAGAAAGTGGGCAAGGCCAGGTGAGGCTTTTGCCCAACAACTGTTTTGATTGGCTATTGGAGATTTGACTGACTGTGCAGATTTGTTAGAATGTTGATCGGGCAGCAGCCTCCACCACAGCACACGAGGATCATCACTGTGTGACTGAAAGTCAACCGGGGCAGCCATTTTGTGGGCGGCTATACCTCATGAGGCAGTTATTTTGTGGCCGCCATTTTGTACCTGGGCTCATCACGTTATGTCAGATCTCCTCAGGCTCAAAAAATTGGGGACCCTGCCTCTAGACCAACAAACGGTTTCCCCAGGGTCATGTAGGGTTTGCACTCAGCACGTTAGGGGTGGGGTGCAGAAGCTGTGAGAGGACTGGAATGATCCTTTGGGCCATACACACCAGCAGAGTTAGATGGGGAAGGTGACTCTGAAATAGGCTATCAAATGTAGATGAAGTTGTTCTCATGTGGTGGGGCCATTGGGCAACCATCCAGGTAGGGAATCCTAGAAGCTTCTGTGACTTCACCCAACTTGTGAAATGGAGATTTCCTTACAATAGTAGCCTTTCTTACAGCTCAACAGTAAAAGGGTAATAATTGATTAATAATAATAATTGTATGGCAATGGGTGTAGTATAGCTAGGAGATCTGAAGATTGTCTGGGAGCCTTAAGTTCTAGCCCTTTAGTGTTATGCACTACTAGGTGATGAGCTAGACTTATAATTTTGGGTTGAGCTTCATGTGGAGGAGTAAGGAATCAAACCCAGTTCTCCAGATTAGAGTCCATCGCTTTTAACCACTACACCACACTGGCTCTCAGTAAAACAGTGTTCCTCCATTAGAGCAGAATTGGAACACGCTCCAAATTTTGGAATTAGTCAGACAGTTACACAGAATTCCAGCAGAGTGAGACTCAAGGCACATTCTAGTATGGAGGATTTTAAAAAGGCATTCTTCAGCCTGGGTGCCACCACCAAAAAGGCCTTTCATAAGCTGCCACTCCACTCCGAAAGTGGTAGAACACTCAGCCCACTGTGGCCAGACCAGATGGTCCTCAGTGTTGGCATGATAACATTTGAGGGAAACCGAGACGTTAACCTGATCTCTTTGGAGGAAGCATGAGATATGAACACTAATCACATCTGGAGGGCAAAATCTGTGGAAAGAGGGCCGGCATCAACATACCCTGAGGTGGGGCAGTTCTTCAGCCTGGGTGCCACCACCAAAAAGGCCTTTCATAAGCTGCCACTCCACTCCAAAAGTGGTAGAACACACAGCCCACTGTGGCCAGACCAGATGGTCTTCAGTGTTGGGATGATAACATTTGAGGGAAACCGAGATATTAACCTGATCTCTTTGGAGGAAGCATGAGATATGAACACTAATCACATCTGGAGGGCAAAATCTGTGGAAAGAGGGCCGGCATCAACATACCCTGAGGTGGGGCAGCTGCCGGGGCTCAGGACTTCTGGTGGGGCCCCCTGCAACTGACCTTCCTTGCCACCTGTCCGTAGCCATGCCCCCAACTACCCAGTCATTGAGGAAGGGCATGTGGATGGTGCACAGTGGTGGCACTCCTGGTGGTGAGCAAAAGACGAATGCACAGGCAGGTGGGGGCATGCAGGTGTGGGGGTGGACGGGAAGGAATGAGCGGGCCCCTGGGCGCTGTCTGCCCAGGGCCCCAAAAAAAACTGGAACTGGCCCTGGTTGCAGAACCCACAGGTGTATACCGCCTCCAGCAACCTCTGCGGGAGAGCTTTCCCAGCAAATTCTGCCAAGGGGAATTTGTCCTGGAGCGCTAATGCGCATGCCCGTGGTTATAGTGTGGCAGCCGCAGTCGAGGGGAATTGTCGACTCTGGGAGGCTGGAGTTGAGGAGGGGTGGTTATTCCCCCCGCCCCCGTACCCGCGAAGCGATTGTGACAACCGGCACGCCCCGCCGTCTCTCTCCCATCAAGCGCTCGTTCCACTAAGCGGTAATGGATTATATCTTGTATAATGAGGCGTGATCTAGCCAGTGTATTTAGCATAATGAAAGAACAATGCATCATTTTTGGACCTGTCAGGATAATACCTTGGGTGCATTACAGGAGGCCTATCAATGGCGTCTCCGAGTCTCCCGAGGGGCGGTGGAGAAGGGAAGTGGTTGACGGCAGGGGGAGAGAAACCAGAGAGGCAACTCTTGCCTCATTGTGTTTCCCAGACAATAAGCGACTGATAATTATTTTAAACCATCGGTGTCAATGGGTTGTAATTCATTTGTTTCTCTCCTTTTCTGTATGTGTGTCTGGCACGGGAAGAAAGCTTGAAAAATAGCCCCACGCTCCTTTAAGCGAGCGCGGTATGCCAGCCGCTGATAAATGTAT
>NW_015176006.1:213824-265254 GCF_001447785.1 Gekko japonicus
ATTAGGATTGGAAACTGCCTTATGCTGGAAGAGAGTTGTTCTTTCCCCCCTTCTCTCCATTTTAGGATACAGAGGTTTCACAGGTGCATGTGGTGTAGAGCGGATAGGCGAGCAAACTTGGGTATTTTGTGAGCAGAAAGAGAACAGGCAAGCATTTCTTCAAGTCCATCTGTAACTGGCCAGGGGGGTACCTGGACCACTGGATGACAAATGGGGATGCCAGCCTCCAGGCAGGACCTGGGGATCCCCTGTAATTAGAAGAGGAGAAGAAGAGAGAGAAGAGATTGGATCTATACCCCACCCTTCACTACCCAAAGGAGTCTCAGAGCGGCTTACAAACTCCTTTCCCGTCCCTTCCCCACAACAGACACCCTGTGAGGTAGGTGGGGCTGAGAGAGCTCTTTCGAGGACTGCTCTTGAGAGAACAGCTCTGAGTGAACTTGTGACTGAGCCAAGGTCACACCATCAGCTGCATGTGGAGGAGAGGGGAATCAAACCCAGTTCTCCCAGATTAGCGTCCGTGCACTTAACCCTACACCAAACTGGCTCTCTTTTATAGCTCATCTCCAGACTACAAAGAGAAAATGGATGCTCTGGGGAGTAGGCTGTATGGCACTGTGCCCCACTGAGGTCCCTGTCCTCCTCAGGCTCCATCCCCAAATCTCCAGGAGTTTCCCAGCATTGATCTGGCAACCTTACCACCTCATCCTCCATCGGTGGCCAGAGGGCACCTGGCAACCCTAACGACAAAGGAGTGAACAGATTGTTTGGGGAAAACAGGGAGATGGTAAAGGAACTGAATGAACTCTTTGCGTCTGTTTCCCCCCCTTGGAAAATGTGGCATGTACCCAACAAAACCACAGTTTTGGGGAAGGGGGTCTGAAGAACCTTTACACTGAGCTGATGAAAGACGGAAGCCCCAAAACTACTGGGTAAACCTGAAGCTAGTAAGTCTCCCAAGTTTGGTTGTAGATTTGGTAGTTCCAAGCTGGGAAATTTCTGGAGAGTTGGGGGCAGAGCTTGGGGGGGGGGGTTTAAAGTCAGCAGGGATGTAATGCCACGGAGCCCACCCTCTCAAACTACCATTTTCATTTTCTCCATCTGTAGTCTAGAAATCAGTTCACTCTGAGAGATCTTGTGGCCTCACCTGGAAGCTGGAAACCCTCTTTGGATGACATACACTCAAAGGTTCTTAATGCACTGTTATGTTCTATTAACCTGTGTATGTAACTTTTTTCTTTTGGAAAGTACTTGAAAGAAGTAAATGTTACACCAATTTAGAATGAGGGATCTAGAGGGGATCCAGGAAACGACAGGCTAGTTAGCTTAACATCTGTTCCAGCCAAATTAATCCAGAACAAAGCCTGCTGAGGGGAAATCAGCATGGCTTCGGCAAAGGGAGGCCCTGCCTTCCCATCCTTCTGGAGTTCTTTGAGAAAGTTAACAAGCGCATGGATAAGGCTGATCCAGTAATTATATATTCGAGTTTCCAAAAGGTTTTCAATGAGGTAACCACCAAAGCCAGCTGAGTAAACCTACTGGTCATGGGGTGAGAAGATGGGACCTCTTAAGGAATAAAAATTGCTTAAACTCCAGAAAGCAGAAATTAGGGTTAAATGGACAGCTTTCACAGCTAATGGATGTAAGCAGGGGTCATTTGCTGTGGGAGCACACAGAAGTGGAGCTCCGGCAGTAAGGAGCCCAGGGGGCGGGCACATGCAACAATCCCTGCCCCTTGCTCCCTATGGCCCTCAGTCGGGCCATGAGGAGCAAGAAGCAGCCAGGTAAGTTGCGGAGTCCCCGCCAGCCCGCCTTCAGGTACAAGCTTTCCCTCTCTGTGAGGGCAGATCTGCGCATCCCTCCCCCCCATAGCTAGCAATCCAAAACAGCCCAGTGGCACCTTTAAGACCAAGTTTTATTTAGGTACAAGCTCTCTCTCCTCTGTGAGGACAGATCTGCACATCCCTCCCCCCCAATAGCTAGTAATTCAAAACAGTCCAGTGGAGCCTGAGTGGTGGGTGTTGCCTTCTGACACACTTCCGGTGATGTCAGGGGGTGTGGCATATGCAAATAAGTTATGCTAATGAGCTCCTGCACCTCTTTTTCTACGAAATGACCCCTGGATGTAAGCAGTGACATCCCACAAAGATTGGTATTGGGACCAGTGCCATTTAATTTGTTCATAAATGATCCTGAATTGGTAGAAAGCTGGGTGGAGTTCTCCATAAATAAGTGGAACAAAAATCCTAACTTTATGCTGTGGGATCTGAATTGACAGAGACTGGGAATGCAAGAAACCTTGGAGACCTTGCATTGCTCAATGAAAACGTCAGCTCAGTGTACGGAAGCCGTGAGAAAAGGCAAACTCCATGCTGGGGATTATTAGGAAAGGGGCTGACAATACAAGGAGCGCTATTGGAATGCCCTTGTATATTCAGGATTCTGTGTGCATTTCTAATGGCCGTACTTTAAAGAAGATTGCCATCTCTCAAAAAAGGCTTTGCAGAACTGGAAGGAGTGCAGAAGAGGGCAATTTAAAATGATTAAGTGGTTGTTGCACCTTTCCAATTAGCAGAGGCTACAGAGTCTAGTCAGTTTAGAAGAAGGATCTTGAAGGGGGGGACATGATGTGTGTGTAAAGCCCCATCAAGCTGCAGCCGATTTATGGTGACCCCGCATGGGTTTCCGAGGCAAGAGATTAGCAGAGATGCTTTGCCACTGCCTTCCCAGATGCATGGCGACCCTGGGATTCCTTGGCAGTCTCCCATCCAAGCAATAACCAGTTGCTTAGCTTCCAAGATCTGACAAGATCGGGCTGGCTAGCCTGGCCCATCCAGGGCAGGGCAGGGACATGATAGAGATTTATAAACTTATTCATGAGATGGAGAAAGTGGACAGAGAGCACTTTTTTTCTCCTTTTTTGGCCATATTAGAACTTGGGGTTACACGATGCAGTTGTTGGGCAATGTGGAATACCTCTTTACTCCTATAATTAAATTGTGAAATTCACTGCCAGTGGACATAGCGATGGCCCTGATCTTAAAAGTGGATAAGGCAGGTTATGGAGGGTAGGTCCATCAAGAGCTAACATGCTATGGTGGCTTTAAAAAGGTAAAGGTAAAGGTGACCTTGCTCGAAAGACAGTCGAATCCGTCTCTAGGGTTGTGGTGCTCATCTCCATTTCAAAGCCGAAGAGCCAGCGCTGTCTGAAGACGTTTCCGTGGTCATGTGGCCGGCATGACTAAACACCAAGGTGCACAGAACGCTGCTACCTTCCCACCGAAGTGGTACCTATTTATCTACTTGCAATTTCTTGCTTTCGAACTGCTAGGTTGGCAGGAGCTGGGGCCAGAAATGGGAGCTCACTCCATCATGGTGGCTAAAGGGAACCTCATATACAGAGACAGTGGATCTCTGAATGCCAGTGCCGGGAGGCAGCATCAGGGGAAGGCCTTGGCTTCTAGGCTGTTGGCCTTCCAGGACAACTGGTTGGCCACTGTGTGAAACAGTATGCTGGACTAGATGGACCACTGGTGTGATCCAGCAGGGCTCTTCTTATGTACTTTTTTGAGATGGAGCGAGCAAAATGATATGTCCTAGTGTTGCCAAACCTCAATATTCGGGGCCCATTTCTCCGACCCTTAAGCTTTTGCCTAAAATTTCAGGGTGACCAAAATGGCTACTTCTTCTATGCATACCTACTTCTGGTAACTCCAGCATAACTATATTTCACATTTAGAATGTAGATTTTTTAAAAAATGTGCTGTACGTTTGGTGGATAGTCCATCTTTTCCATACTGCATGATGTGACTGTACATATTTACAGGTACTGTGTAGTACATTTCCTACAGGTGTGTGGAAGTGTCTTACTCTGGACGAGGATCAAGGCAATGATGTCATTGCCTTCCTGAAGCACTGAAACTCCCAACTGTTGTGATGGAGGAATCTGGGTGATAACTTACCTGACCAACAGGTGCCCCTCCACTAGGACACAGGAGTGGGGGTGCCTAGGGTTGCCAGCCTCCAGGTGGGACCTGGAGTTTTCCTAGAATCACAACTGGTCTCCAGATGATCAGTTTCCCATGAGAAAATGGCTCCTTTGGAGAGTGGACGCTGGCATTATACTGCACTGACATCCCCAAACTCTGCCTTCCCCAAACTCTGCCTTCCCCAGGCTTCAACCCCAAGTGTTTAGGAACTTACCTACCTGGAGTTGGCAAATCTTGGTAACTTGTGTCCAAGGCTGTGGCTCAGTGGGTAGAGCCTCTCCTTGGCATATAGAAGGTCCCAGGTTCAATCCCTGGCGTCTCCAGTGAAAAGGACCAGACAGTAGATGATGGTAGGGGTTGTAAGGCAGCTAAATGATCATGCAGACTCTAAGTTTTGCTGGACCCAGGTCAGTTTAAATGCTATTGGTTATGTAGTTAAGAACATAAAAGAAGCCATGTTGGATCAGACCAATGGCCTATCTAGTCCAATACGCTGTGTCACACAGTGGCCAAACCCCAGGTGCCATCAGGAGGTCCACCAGCAGGGCCAGAACTCCAGAAGCCCTCCCACTGTTGCCCTGCAAGCACCAAGAAGACAGAGCATCACTGCCCCAGACAGAGTGTTCCATCTATACCTTGTGGCTAAGAGGCACTCATGGACCTCTGCTCCATGTTTATTCAATCCCCTCTTGAAGCTTTCTATGCTTGCAGCTGCCACCACTTCCTGTGGCAGCGAATTCCATGTGTTAATTACTCTTTGGGTGAAGAAGTACTTCTTTTTATCAATTCTAGTTGCACTTTGTTATGCCAACTTCTCCAGGAAATTCCTGGAGACCCAATCCAAGTTATCTACCAAGGAAGTTGGGTGGTTGTGGCTGTGCGTAAGTTCTATACCAGTCTATACAGAGGTCAGATGGCCAATGAAACGCTCGCTATATCCCAGGAAGTGAGACAACACGCTAGGATTAAGAATAAATGTTGTCTTTACTAAAGGTTTCTGCAGTCATACAAAATCAGAATCACACACACAGTTATACAAGCTCCTTAGTTACAATAGTACATCAGAACAATTACAGCATAGAAAATAGCTAGTGCAGAATGCCGTGGCCAGGCTGTTGCTGTGCCTCCCTAGATGGGAGCACATCTGGCCAGCGGTGAAGGTGCTGCACTGGCTGCCAATAGCATACCGAATTCGCTTCAAGGTGCTGGTACTTACCTCTAAACCCCTATATGGCCAGGGTCCGACATACCTGAGGGACTGCCTTTCCCCATATGGCCCCAAAGAGCACTACGGTCGGGGTCACAACATCGGCTGGTTATTCCAGGCCCCAGGGATGCCAGCCTCGCTGCAACCAGAGCTGGGGCCTTTTCAGTGGCGGCTCCTTACCAGTGGAACGAGGTCCCCGGAGGAGATCAGGGCCCTGTGGGATCTTATGCAGTTCTGCAGGGCCTGTAAGACAGAGCCCTTCCACCAGGCTTTCAATTAGGAGCCGCTCACTAATACCACCAATAGCCACTATTACTATCTGTGGCATAGACCAGGCTGCAGTGCGATCGCGCAGCTGCTGAGTGGGATGTTCTGGCCCTATATGGCACGCCATCTTGCCTAAAACGTACTCTGAGCACTTTATTTGTATATTGTAATTGATTGTTTAACTGGTTTTATTGTAACTGATTGATTGGTTTTAAATGCTTATATGAATCTTGGCCCAGTGGGCCAAGTAATGTGAGCCGCCCTGAGCCCGTTTGCAAGGAGGGCGGGCTAGAAATACGACAGATAAATAAATAACAGCAGCACTTCAGAAGAACATTTGAGTACACAGTGGCATTTTATTATGATACCACAATCAGATTGGCCACATGTCAATGAGGATTCCAATGTGTGCCCTCCCAGAAGGAAAGCTTTAAAGGAAATGTATGCTGCAATGGTAGCAATGTCCCCCCCCCCACCTCAGAAAGGGAATGTATGTATGTGTGTGTGTGTTTTCTAACATTTTATCCTCTCAGAGAAGTGCCAATACTTCGCAAGTATTGTTTACTCACAGCTTTGGTAGGTAAGATTCAGCAAAGTGGTGTTTTTTAAGGCAGGTGTAGCTATGGAAACGAGACATGAATGGAGAACTGGGGTCTTGTGCACAAGGCATCTCTTGGTGGGTTTGCAGGGAACATGCTATGCTTAACCCCCCCCCCATCACACACAGACACCATAAACCCATATGTTTAAGTATCTTAGTGACAAAGAAAGAGATAAAGGCAGGGCTATTTTTGGGCAGGAACGCACAGGAACGGAGTTCCGGCTGGCTCCTGAGTTGGCCACGCCCAGCAGGAACTCATTAGCATAATAGGCCACACCCAACAGCAGGAACTCATTAGGATTGACTACATTAGGGGTGTGTGGCCTAACATGCAAATGAGTCCCTGCTACAAAAAAAGCCCAGGGTTTTGACAACAAACAAGGTAAACAGAATAAGAAGCAAAAGGTGGGTGTGGCTGGATGAGTACACTTCTGGTAACACGGGGGTGTGGCCTCATATGCTAATGAGCTGTGCTGTCCGGGGTGTGGCCTAATATGCTAATACGTTTCTGCTGTTGGGTGTGGCCAAGTGACGCTGGGCGACGCTCTGCTGGGGGTTTTCTACAAAAAAAGCCCTGGATAAAGGAGATGGCTGAACATGCTGCTAAGCTGTGGCGGTTGCTAATAAAAAGGTTCCCAGTTCTGGGTTGGGAAATACCTGGAGATTTGGGGGGGTGGAGCCTGTGGAGGGCGGGGTTTGGAAAGGGGAGGGACTTCCGTGAGCTATAGTGCCATAGAGTCCACCTTCCAAGGTGGCCATTTTCTCCAGGTGAACTGATCTCTGTTGCCTGGATATAATTTGTAATCCGTATGGTGCCGCATGGAGCAGGCTTCCCAAGTACTTACCATGATTCGGCGGGGGACACAGACATCTTCGCAGGATCATTCCCGCGGGGACAACAGATGTGCCGCACCATGCCGTCGCCAGGAAGTGACGCTGGGGCAACGCTCTGGCAATGGGGCTGGAAACTCGATGGTACCATCGAGTTTCCAGTCCCATTGCCAGAGCGTCGCCCTGCATCACTTCCTGGCGACGGCATGGTGTGTTATAGGGAGGAATGTTCCGGCCGGGGAGCATGTGTCCCCTGCTGGGTCACGGTAAGTACTTGGGAATCCTAGCATGGAGCTTGGCCACCCTGTACATAAATCAACTTGTATTTCCAATGCCTGCTCAAAGACTAAAGGCCAGAAAACTCTGGTAGGTCTAGAACTTGAGGGAGGGGAACGTAGTCATGTTTCAGCCCAGTGCAGTAGGCTGTCTTTGTTATCTCTGGAATGCATCCCTGGAGTGTGTGAGGCGCCATGGTTCTGGAGCCAAGACCCAGCGGCTTTGTTCTCCACACTACGGCAGTTTGCCAGAGGAGGGCACCGCTGATGTGCTGTCTGCTGTCCTTTAGTGCCACTACTGTGCATGGCCAGAAGGTACGGCTGCCAACCTCCAGGCGGGGCCTGGGGATCCCCCAGAATCACGGCTCATCTCCGGACTACAGCGATCAATTTCCCTGGAGAAAATGGCTGCTTTGAAGGGTGGGCTTTGTGACATTGTACCCTGCTGGTATCCCTCCCATTCCTTTAAAATCTCCAGGTATTTCCCAACCCAGAGCTGGAAACCCTACTGGAAGGTGGTAACGGGGCTATTAACACAGCAGGGATCAGAAGACCCCGGGGTCAATAAGGCAGGGAGGCCAGAGCAGGAGGGAAGGTTTGAGGGTGGGGACTTGAGGGGCGCAACCAGGGGTCATTTCGTAGAAAAAGAGCTAGGGGAACTCATTAGCATAACTCATTGGCATATGCCACACCCCCTGACATCACCGGAAGTGTGTCATAAGGCCACACACCCCGCCCCCAATGGTCCGGGCCGCCACCACCGGTCTTGCAGCTCCACTGCCGAGCCCCATGAGGGGCCCGGCGGTGGACCTGCAAGGTCGGCGGGAGTGCAAGGTACCCCCGCGAAGGCCCTCCCTGGCCCCAGGCAGGCAGGGGTGGGGAGAGGCAGGGAGGAAGCAACTTACCCTCCCTCTTCTCCTGCCTCCTCCTGGCTGAATGAGGGCCGGAAGCGGGGCGGCCGGAAGCGAGGGGCGGGGCTTCATCATGTGCCCCGCCCCCCGGTACCTCACCCGGGGAAAATGCGTTCCCCCGCGATCCCCCCCGAAATGACCTCTGGGTGCAACAATGACCACTCGGTTCGGTCACTTTTGAAGATACCCCGGAAGTGATATAAGGTAGCTCTAGGCAGAGGTCATTTCGTAGAAAAAGAGGTGCAGGAGCTCATTAGCATAACTCAGCATAACTTACTTGCATATGCCACACCACTGGACTGTTTTGGATTGCTAGCTATTGGGGGGGGGGAGAAATGTGCAGATCTGTCCTCGCAGAGGAGGGAGAGCTTGTACCTGAATAAAACTTGGTCTTAAAGGTGCCACTGGACTGTTTTGGGCCGGGGGGAGCTCTGCAGCTTACCTGGCTGCTTCTTGGTCCTTATGGCCTGGGGCTGCTGGGAGAAAGGGGTGGGGCTTGTTGCATGTGCTCGCCCCCTGGGCTCTTTACTGCTGGAGCTCCGCTCCTGTGCGCTCCTGCAGGAAATGACCCCTGGCTCTAGGAATAGCATCACTTTTGAAGATACCCCGGAAGTGATAAAAGGTAGCTCTAGGAATAGCGTTTCTGGCAACTCCCTCGCTTCCAGGTTTTCCCTGGAAGTGGGATAGCAACACAGATACTGCCTTCTTTTTTCTCCCGCCGCTGGTCCGCTGGCAAGAGTAGGGTTTCCAGCTTTGAGTTGGGAAATGCCTAGAGATTTGGGGGTGGAGTCTGGAGAGGGCGGGGTTTGAGGAGGGGAAGGGACCCCAGTCTGATATAATGCCATAGAGTCCATCTTCCAAAGAAGCCATTTTCTCCAGGGCAACTGGTTTCTGTCATCTGGAGATCGATTGTAAGAGCAGATGTCCAGGTGTCACCTGGAGGTTTGGAGCCCTAGGCAGGGGTTGCAGTGGGAGGCCTGGTAGTCCCACAATGAGGTTCCATGTGGTTGTCCCAGTAAGGTTCACAGCCCTCAGGTCCCAGTGGAGGTTCCCCTGCTTTTCAGGGCTTTGATCCACTGCCAGCCGACAATCGGGGCCACACCCCCAACATGAGCGACGTAGCCCAGCGAAGCTCCCCCTCCGCCAAGGTAAGTAGACTTGGCAACCCTACGCTGAATGCATTAGCAAATGAAGCAAGATTTGAACCCCACCCATCTTCGTTCCTCCTCCTCCAGAAAGCTGACCTTCCCATTCCACTTTGTCCATAGGGTTACCAGCTCTGGGTTGGGGGATAGCTGGAGATTTGGTGGGTGGAGCCTGGGGAGGGCGGGGTTTGGGGAGGGGAAGGCCTACAAAAGGCTATAATGCCACAGAGTCCACCCCTTCAAAGCAGCCATTTTCTCCAGGGGAACCAATTTTGGCCTTCTAGGGTTGCCAGGTCTGGTTTGGAAAATACCTGGAGACTTTGGGGGTGGATCCAGGAGAGGGTGGGGTTTGGCCTCAGCATAGTACAATGCCATAGAGCCCACCCTTCAAAGCAGCCATTTTCTCCAGGGGAGCTGATCTCTGTCAGCTGGGGATCAGTTGTAAAAGCGGGAGATCTCCAGGCCCCACCTGGAGGCTGGCAACACTATGGCCTTCTGGAGCTCCATTGTAACAGCAGGAGTTCTCCAGGTGTCACCTGGAGGTTGGCAACTCTGTGTCTACAAACTCCATCCCATCCTCCCCTAAAAACAGACCAAAAGCAGGATGAAGTTATTCCTTTAAAAACGTTCCGCCCGGCGCCTGTTGATTGCGGCTTCTGACGCCCTTGATGAAGTGGTCTTGTTTGTTTTGCTTTTTATTTCCCTGGAAGTGGCTTGGAAATTGCTGCCCTATTCAGCCTCCGAGGCTTGCTGGCAAAAATGGCCGTTTCTGAGAGCCTGCTTATTCACCATTCAGCGCTTAAGTCATTTTAAAAACAAAATTATCTTAAAGGTAAACTGCTAACTGCATTCCCTCTTTGAGATCCAGCAGAAGCACAAGATTGACTGGAGGATTACTCTGCTAAAAATGTGTACATGGATTTGGGTGGGGGGCAGTTCTCATCAGCGAGGGCACAATTTGAGTGGAAGTTCGGGCATTAGTGGCACTTTGATGTGTGCGCTTCGATATCTATATCCGACTTTTCTCCCGGGGGGTGGGGCGCAACAAAGCCGCTTATGACATTGTGCTCCTCTCCTCCATTTTATCCTCAAGATAACAACTCTGGGCGGTAAGTTAGGCTGAGAAAGAGAGAGGAGCTGGCACGGCCAGATCCAGGTTTTGTGGAGCCCTGGGCGGGTCACCTCCTCTGCCCACCACTGCACTCCCTGCTTGCTCTCCCAACTGCCTGTCTATGGGTGCGTTCAGACGGGGCATTTAAGCCGTTTACAAATGGAGTACTTAATACGCGATCACACTCACAACATCTGCCTCCCGTCCCTAACCGTTGCCAAGCATCGCAAACACCCCTTAAACCGGTGTAGTTTGCTACTAGGTCCCCAAGTGGTGTTGTCCTGAGTGCTCCGGTTCTAGCCGCATTTTCCACGTCTGATCGCTGTCCGCCGGTGTAGAGCCACTTTCATTTGGAAGCCCAAGGCTTCCGCTTTTCATCCTCCATTTTTTTAAATTGTAGGCAATGTGCGCTTGGGTGAAGCTTTGCCCCAGCATTAGTAAAAGCAAACTTTAAACGGTGCCCAGTTTCAGCCCTCAGATGAGTCCGGGACCTCACCGAGGCCAGTTTCAATGTCAAAGTTTAAAGGGAAGTCTTCACTTCAGGGCATTCTTTTTGGGCTACGGTGTTATGCGCATGCGCGAAGATCTCAATTATATGAAAGATTGCCTATGCACATGCGCAAACTGTGTAGAAATTTTAAAAAACCGCCGACAGTGTGGATGTCGGGAAGCGATGTGCTGTGCAGTGAGAGGTGAGTGTGATCGCGCTTCCCCCGGATCAAATTCATCCAGTTGGTACCGGAGCAGTTTACACTGCTCCCAGCCCGCTGACTGACCGCACCCTATATCTTCCTCCACTCATCTGCAAGCTTTCCCACCCCTCGTGCTCTCAGTAGAGAGGCCAGCCTGCAGGTGGGACCTGGGCATCCCTTGGAATTGCAGCTCATCTCCAGACTACAGAGAGATCAGTTCCCCTGGAGAAAATGGATGCTTTGGAGGGTGGGGCCTGTGGAATGATACCCTGCTGCGGTCCCTCCCCTCCCCAAACCTAACCTTTCCCAAGCTCCACCTCCAAACCTCCAGGAATTTTGCACCCTGGAACTGGCAACCCTGTGGTCTAATGCCATAGACTCCACCCTCCAAGGCAGCCATTTTCTCCAGGGGAACTGCTCTCTGTTGTCTGGAGCAGTGTTCCCTCTAAGCTGAGTCAGTTTGAGCTAGCTCACCATTTTTTAGCCTCCGGCTCACACATTTTTGTCTTCACCCAGGAAGGAGGGCTCCAGAGCAAACTGATCGATGCAGCAGCCAAATCGCTCACTCACAGCTTTAATGCCACTAGCTCACCAAGTAGAATTTTTGCTCACCAGAGTCCACGGCTTAGAGGGAGCATTGGTCTGGAGTTTTAATTCTGGGGGGGGGGGTCCTCCAGGTCCCACCTGGAGACTGGCAACCCAATGACATGCACCACTTACATGCTCTTCTCCTGATGGTGTTGGGTGGCCTGAGGCAGCAGGTGGGCTAAAGTGGGGGCAGTCGGCCCTGCTGAAAGCCCTGGGCACTGGCACCTGCCCCACCTCTGGGTATGCTGATGCCACACAGTGAACTTTCATGGCAGAGAGGTGATTGAAATCTCAGTGTCTAAGATCCTAACCCGAGACTCTTACCACTGCACCACACTACCTCTCTTCCTCCTAGCTCTTTTTGGTCTGATGTGGCACTATAACACCCTGATCTGGATTGGTCAGGCGAGCCTGATCTTGTCAGATCTGGGAAGCTAAGCAGAGTCAGTCCTGGTTAGTCCTTGGATGGGGGACCACTAAGGAAGTCCAGGGTTGCAACGCAGAGGCAGGGAATGGCAAAAGCACCTTTGAACATCTCTTGCATTGAAAGCCCTCTATGGGGCGGCCATAAGCCTGCGGCGACTTGACAGCACTTTCCACCACCCCTATAATGGAAGGACTGAGGAAAGCAATATTAATGAGGCTTGTTTAGTCTTCTAGCACTGACTGGCAACAGGGTGTATTAAATTGCAAGCTATTTCACATGCTGCTCTCCCTCTCAGAGGCATCTATAGTGAGATTTCAGTAATTTAGTGGGTAAAATTCAAGTGAGCAACACATTTTTAAAATCTGTTGGCAGCCATAATGTTCACCAACTGCATCCATCTGTCCAATACGTTTTTTCTGACCTTTCCAGCAAGGAGCTCCAAGTGGCACACGTTGGCCTTCCCTTCTTTGCTTTATCCTCATAACACCCCTGGCAGGTAGGTTAGGCTGAAAGGGGGTGACTGGCCCAAACTCAGTAAGCTTCTATTTGAACGTGGTTATCCCTGGTCCTTGTCCAACACAAGAAAACATCAGTTCAGATACATACATATTCATTATGATATGACTTTCATGGGTTCTCTGATCAGGGGGCAGGTCTTCTGGGGCTCGGAATGAAACGCCCTGGCTGGGGTGGTGGTGGATTCCCCACCTCCAGGTCCCAGTGCTTGGGATAATTGTTTTTAATGCATAAGAACATAAGAGGTCAAAAGCCCATCCAGTCCAACACTCTGTCACACAGTGGCCAAAAATACCAGGTGCCTTCAGGAGGTCCACCAGTGGGGCAAGGACATTAGAAGCCCTCCCACTGTTGATGCAGCCTCATTACGGGAAGTTCTTACCAGAAGTGACACACGATAGCTCTAGGAATCATCAGAAACAGTATGGTAAAACCATAGAGTTCTGGCGATTCCTAGAGCTAACCTTTGTCACTTCTGATAAGAACTTCCTGTAGGAACAGGAGAACTTTCTGTAAGTACATTTTTTAAAAAAAATAAATGCAGCCTTATGTACTTACAGGCAGTTTTTACCAGAAGTGACAAAGGGTAGCTCTAGGAATCATCAGAAACAATCTGGTAAAACTGTAGTGTTTCTTGTGATTCCTAGAGCTACCCTTTGTCACTTTGGGTCAGAACTTCCCATAAGTACATGAGGTGGCGTTTTTTAAAGAAATATCTTGCACAATGCTGCACCCCCCCTCCGAACCCTCCCCAGGGCATGTAGGACATCTCACGCCATTTAAGAGATGAAGAAGGTCCTATATCAGGTAGCACCTTTCACCCCTAGTAATTGCACCCGACTTCAGGTGAGACCTTTCTCAAGCATCAGATGGGACTGTGTGCATTTGAGTTCAGGCAGTACTACAGACAAGAGATTTTGTGGCTGGTTAATTGGATAGACAAGGCAAACTGCGATGGGCTGGTGGAGATCAGGCTTGAAAGAAGTTTGCATAGGATCCCATCTTAACTCTCCTCTCACTATGCCAATTTTGGATTAAATTCCATGTCCCCAAATCCTTGCACACAACTGTCATTTGCATGTCTCTCCATGGCTATCTCCAGAAGAGATGTTTGGTGTAGAACAAGAGCTGACCAGAACGTAGAACCGATGGAAAGGTAGATGTGAGGTCAAAAATGTTCATGATGGTGCACTCCCATCTCTTCCAAAAAGGGAATACCCTGAAGGACCTGTGCTTCAGATTCTCCTGTTTGAAGTGCTCTATTAAGACAAGGGGAGAATTGTCTTGTGCAAAGCTACTCTATGCGTTATGTACCAATGCATGTAAGTGTGTGTGTGTGGGGGGGGGAGTTTCCATCAGCATAAATCCCAGGTCCTTCTACCTACCCATTAACAGCTACCCTTTATGGACAATAAAACATGCGTTTGGAAATAGCATATTCTGAATGGAGCAGGGTCAGAGACTAGCTGGGTGGTTCTGCTCTTTCCAGTATTTATGAGCCAATAAATTTGATTCCAAGGGTGCCTAATATGCACACTGCATTTTATGGAAATGCGTAATGCATTATTGTTGAAACATTTTCCAGCAAACCTGGGTGAGTTTCAGTGATCACGGGACGGTGGTCCAAACCCACCTTGCTGCTAGCCTAGTAAGGAGGGTATTTTACCCAGTTAACTTACAGACTGCCAGATAACCAGTACTGGGATCTTCCAAGCCCATACGCGATGGCTTCTGCTGCAAGTCTAAACCAGATCTGCTGGTATTCCAACACGCAATGAGGGATGTTAACAAAATTGGCCTCCTCTGAATTTCTTTGTGCATTTTGAGATTCTTACAGACACCTGAAGCTGCCTTATACTGAATCAGACCCTCAGTCCGTCAAGGTCAGTACTGTCCACACAGACTGACAGCAGCTGTCTGGGATATCAGGCGGAGGCCTATCGCATTGCTTACTGCCTGGTCCTTTTTTTACTAGAGATTCTCCACCCTAGGTGAGATACTAGCAGACCTAGTGATAGGGCCGGCCCTGATTCTGAGAAATGAACCCGGAATCTTCTGCATGCAAAGCAGAGGCTCTTCCATCGAGCCATGGCCCCTTCAGCTATCCTAAACTGGAGTGGAAGGATATTTTAATCTTCCAGGTCATTCCATTGCTGACCTAAAAGTGGCAGTCCTCAAGGAAATTTCCAGGGGGAATCTCCAGGGGAGACTGATGCACTTGAGTTCATTCACAGGTTCAGAACAATGAACTCCCCAGGGCTGAATAGGGACAGAGGGTTCTCGTGTCACTACAGATGGTAATTGTCTGTCCCCAAGCATTTCCCCTCTGTTCTGATCAAGCTGACTGCAATATGCATGGTACTTCCACATCTTTTACTAGCATTCTTTATGACATCCCTCCCACCTTCTGTCTAAAATAAAAGGACTCAGAGATCTCCATTTCTACTTGTGTCTAATGAAGGGGGCTTTGACTCTGGGAAGCTCATCCCCTGAAACTCTTGTGGGTCTCTAAGGTGCTCCTGAACTCAAATTGAACTGTTTTACTACAAACCAACATAGCTACCCTCTGAAAACGACCTCCTTCAGTCGCACAGTCGAGTCCGACTCTTCGCGACCCCATGAACCACATCATGCCAGGCCTTCCTGTCTTCCGCCGTCCTCCGGAGTTTGCTCAATTTCATGTTCGTTGCCTCGATAACACTGTCTAACCATCTCATCCTTTGCTGCCCCCGTCTTCTTTGACCTTCAATCTTTCCCAGCATCAGGGTCTTCTCCAGGGAGTGCTCCCTTCTCATTTGGTGGCCAAAGTACTTGAGCTTCGGCTTCAGTATCTTTTAGGATTGATTGATTTGATCTCCTTGCAGTCCAGGGACTCTCAAGAGTCTTCTCCAGCACCATAATTCGAAAGCATCTATTCTTTGGTGCTCAGCCTTCCTTATGGTCCAGCTTGCGCAGCCATACATGACTACTGGGTAGAAAATCACTTTTGACCAAACGACCTTCTAAGCCCATTGACTTCAATGGACTTAGAAAGTATAACTCTGCGTCAGATTGCTCTCCCAATTTCCTACTCATTTTTTAAAAGTGGAACCAATGCATTAAAAACTGCTCCTTGCTCTGTTTCTTTTTAATTCCTACGTTTATGTTATGTGCAGTGTGCTACATCTTCAGTCCTGGGGGAGGGGCTGTGGCTCAGTGGAAGAGCCTCTGTTTAGCATGCAGAAGGTCCCAGGTTCAATCTCTGGCATCTCCAGTTAAAAGGACCCAGCAGCAGGTGATGTGAAAGACCTCTTACCAATGCTCCCTCTAAGCTGTGGAGTCTTGTGAGCGAAAATTCTACTTTGCGAGCCACTGGCATTAAAGTTGCGAGCGAGCAATCTGGCTACTGCATAAGTTAGTTTGCTCTGGAGCCCTCCTTCCTGAGCTAAGACAAAAATGTGTGAGCCGGGGGCTAAAAAAAACAACTGTGAACTAGCTCACACTAGTTCAGCTTAGAGGGAACACTGCCTCTCACCTGAGACCTTGGAGAGCTGCAACCAGTCTGAGTAGACAAGACTGACCTCGATGGACTGAGAGTCTGATTCAGTATAAGGCAGCTTTGTGTGTTCATGAGTTCCTTAACATTAATTTGAGCCAGTCTTTAGAGTGTGGGAGTAGGCTCTGGAAGGCCCAGGTTCGAATTCCCATTCTTCCATGGAAGCTTGCTGGGTGACCAGTGGCACCCTCACAGCCTATCGCAGGGGTCATTTCTGGCAGGAGCGCACAGGAGCGGAGCTCCGGTAGTAAAGAGCCCAGGGGGCGGGCACATGCAACAAGCCCCACCCCCTGCTCCCAGCAGCCCTCAGTCAGAGCAAGAAGCAGCCAGGTAAGTTGCAGAGCTCCCCCCGGCCCAAAACAGTCCAGTGGCACCTTTAATACCAAGTTTTATTCAGGCACAAGCTCTCCCTCCTCCGTGAGGACAGATCTTCTGGTGATGTCAGGGGGTGTGGCATATGCAAATAGGTTATGCTAATGAGCTCCTGCACCTCTTTTTCTACGAAATGACCCCTGGCCTATCGTATCTCATAGGGTTGTTGTGTCGATAAAATGGTAGAGTAGAGAATGACTTTAGCCACTTTGAGTCGCTGTTGGGGAGAAAAACAGAGTATAAATGAAGCAGAATGAATACATTGTATCTCCCCATTCCCTTCTATACCTTCTCTTCCTGAATTTACATCCTCAGGAGAGTTTCTGAAACGAATTCTGGGATTGGCGCATGCTCAGCTTGCTAGTTCCTTCAATTAATTTTGCTTGTTTCCGATGTGCTCACTAATAAAATACTGCACCCCCCCTCCAAAAAAAATCCCATTTGGAATTGTATCAGAATTATTTTTATGTGGTGTTTCACCAATGCACAGGAGTGACTGCATCAGCAGTTTTGTGTATGTTCCCATTCCAGAATTTAGAGTGTAATCCAGGAGGAATGGTACCCAGGACTGCACTGGTGAAATCACTCCTCCCTGTGATATTCTGGGAGGGAGGATGGGCAAATTTGTCATGGGTTTGCCATTTTCACCGGCAGTCCCATATCAATCAGAATGTGTAGTTCCACCCCTATCCACTAGTTTTGCAGTTACCTCTGAGAAATTCAAGGAGCTGCAGTGGCTCAAGTGGTTAAGACGCTGAGCTGCAGGCTGTGGAAGGTCAGTAGTTCAGCAGTTTGAGACCCGAGTGTGCCGCAAGACGGAGTGAGCTCCCATCTCTAGTTCCAGCTCCTGCCAACCTAGCAGTTTGAAAGCAAGAAATTGCAAGTAGATAAATAGGTACCACTTCGGTGGGAAGGTAACAGCGTTCCGTGCGCCTTGGTGTTTAGTCATGCCGGCCACATGACCACGGAAACGTCTTCGGACAGCGCTGGCTCTTCAGCTTTGAAACGGAGATGAGCACTGCAACCCTAGAGTCGGATTTGACTGGCTTTCGAGCAAGGGAACCTTTACCTTTACCTTTTACCCGAGAAATTCAAGAGCAGTATCTCTGGCTCATCCTCACAATGATCTTGCAGGGTAGGGTGAGTGGAGGCTGGTCCAAGATTACCGGTGACTGGTCCAAGGTTACCAGTGAGACCTGATGTGCTGCAGTCTTTCAGAGACAGACAAGGATGAGGGTATCTGTGAGGGTAGAAAGGGCAAGGGAGACTCATGTATGCTACTCCTGGCTACTCAAAGGCAGGGTGGAATGATAATGTATTAGATAGTCAGCGAGGGGTTTAAAAAAGGGTCATCAGTGTCTTGCCCCGACACGGATGGTCCAGGTTAGCCCAATCTCATCAGATCTCAGAAGCAATGCTCCCTCTAAGCCAGGGGTGTCGAACTCATTTGTTGT
The DNA here is from genome assembly GCF_001447785.1 of Gekko japonicus. Classification (NCBI taxonomy): domain Eukaryota; kingdom Metazoa; phylum Chordata; class Lepidosauria; order Squamata; family Gekkonidae; genus Gekko; species Gekko japonicus. The sequence continues at coordinate 231,746 of NW_015176006.1, forward strand.
GAGGGCTGGATCTGACATAAATGAGACCTTGTTGGGCCGGGCCATGTGTGTCATAAAATGTAATGCCAGGTAGCAGAGATATACACTTTATAAAGGACACAAATACAAGGATTTTTTTTTACTTAAAATAAAAACACGTGTAAAACATTAGCTCTGTAAGCTGCAAACCTACTTTTGATTTATTGACATTCAGCACAGAAATCTCATGCTCAGAGTTCTGAGTCTAGGACCCAGGTTAAAACATGAAATGGCTGCGTCATTAAAAGAGTCTGGTGAAGCAAGCTACCATGCAGCAGCAGCAGCAGAACTGGAAGCAGGAGATGGCCAGTTCCACTGTGGGCCTGATGGAAGCCCTCCGGGGGGCCTCATTCGGCCGGCGGGCCACGTGTTTGACACCCCCGCTCTAAGCTGTGGAGCCTTGTGAGCAAAATTCTACTTTGTGAGCTAATGGCATTAAAGTTGTGAGTGAGCGATTTGGCTCCTGCATAAATTAGTTTGCTCTGGAGCCATCCTTCCTGAGCTAAGGCAAAAATGTGTGAGCTGGAGGCTAAAAAAAAACTGTGAGCTATCTCACACTAACTCAGCTTGGAGGGAACATTGCTCAGAAAGCTAAGCAGGGTTGGTCCTGATTTTTACTTGCATGGAAACCACCAAGGAATATCGGTTGGGATACAGAGGCAAGCAATGGCAAACCAATTTCTGATCATCTCTTGCCTTGAGAACCGTACGTGGTCACCATAAGTCGGCTGTGACTTATGGTGACCACATACGCTAGCTCAATGTCATCAGATCTCGGAAGCTAGGCAGTACTGGTTCTGGTTAATACTTGGATGGGAGACCACAAGGAAGTCCAGGGTCGCTACGCAGAGGCAGGCAATGGTGAACCACCTCTGTTCATCCCTCGCCTTGAAAACCTTATGGGGTAGCTGTGAGTTGGCTGCGACTTCTCCACCTGCCCAGACCTAGATGACCCAGGCTAGTTTGATTTTGTCAGATCTTGGAAGCTAAGCAGGGTCGGCCCTGTTAGCACATTGGATGGGAGACCACCAAGGAAGCCCAGGACTGCTGTGCAGAGGTAGGCAATGGTGAACCACCTCCATTTGTCTCCTGTCTTGAAAACCCTACAGGGTCACCTAGGGTTGCCAAGCCCCCCAGTTTGCCAGGGGTCCCCCGGTTTGCCAGATGGCCGGCGGTGAAAGCCCCACCCCCAACGCCCCCAGCCACCCATCTCTCTCCCTTTAAGTGTGTGGAACCCATGTTTCCTCCCAAGTCTGATCTCCGCAAGCTTGCAGGGAAATGCCAGCTTCGTGCTCTTAAAAGGGAAACGCGGCTGCTCTTAAAGGGGAAACGCCGGCTCCTGCATTTAAAAGGGAAACGCAGGGAACTGCCATTTCTGGAGATCTGGCACATGGGCGGGGGGGGGGCGGACGTCCCCAATGTGACGTCATCATGCCGGGGATGCCCTGCCCCCTCCAGGAACGCCCCCAAAGTCCCCCACTGCGGGTGGAAGATGGACTTGGCAACCCTAGGGTCCCCATAGATTATCTGCGACTCGACAGCACTTTCTGCTACCTCTCGGGTTTTAATCCGACACACGAGCCATGATAGCACACTGTCTCTGTGTTGCCATGTACCCTGAAGTTGTTCAGTACTTCAAGCTGGATTAACCTGATACGACAATGGGAGAAAAGAAACGAGGGTGTACATCACAGATATCAATCACTCTATCAGATCACCTTCAGCTTTCTTTAAAGGAGCGCCTACCTCCAGCTCAAGGCTGCGGGATGCCAGGAAACTGAATAGGGAATCAAAATATTTGGAACTAACAAAGAAAAAAAGAAGGAGAGGGGGGAAGGTGGGTGGGTGGGAAAGAAAGGGGGGGAGGAAAGCGAGGCTATTATTCTCGAATCGTACATCTTTGTGATGGAATACAAGGCAGGCATCTCAATCTCGTCATGTTGCCACCACGTTAATGGAATGTCTAAACAGAGAGTCGGCTGTTCTGCAGAGAGGTGAAATGAAGTCAGAATGGGGGAATTTTGAACAGTTAATTAAAACTCAAAAGAAGAGTGATAATAGAAGTAATTATCCAGGAGGCATTAAATCAGTTGTAAGCCCAAGCCCATAAAAGAATTAATCAAGAATAATTTAATATTTGATACCGAAGTCTTCCCCCCCCCTTCACTTTTTTCCACTAATGCCAAAATCCATTCTATTAACCAGTTTAATTGTTTGAGTTAAAGCGGCCTATAAAAAAGGATTTCCCAGAAAAACCAGACAAAAGGTGACTGAGTTTGTGGACAGGAATATTTATGCAGACATGGAATTTTATGACATGAATGATTAGATGGGGAAAGGTAAGCTTGTTATCAGGGGAGCCATAAAAATCACATTACCATTATCATAACTCATGCTAATTATGGTGTATGCCTGCTATTGTTTCCATTAGGGTCAGCAAGCATGGCCTGGCAACCAGCAGGAGAGCGGTGGGGCAGAAACTTGGGGGATGGGCTGTTGGTGACAGTGTGACCTGGAAGTGACATCAGACTGTTCTAGAATGACTGGAAATCCTGTGGTAAAAACCATAGAGTTTCCAGGGCCTCCTAGAAAGGATTGACAGTTCGGTGTAGTGGTTAAGTGTGCGGACTCTAACCTGGGAGAACTGGGTTTGCTTGCCTACTCCTCTACTTGCAGCTGCTGGATGACCTTGGGCAAGCCATAGTTCTGTCAGAGCTGTTCTCTCAAGGACAGTTCTGTCAAGAGCTCTCTCAGCCCCGCCTACCTCACAGGGTGTCTGTTGTGGGGAGGGGAGGGGAAAGGAGTTTGTAAACTGAGTGAAGGGTGGGGTATAAATCCAATCTCTTCTTCTTCCTGGAAGGTGAGGGTTGCGAGGGATGGGGAGAGCCTATGAGAGTGCCAGATGTCATACTGTCCCATCTGAATGCCTGGCGGAACATCTCTGCTTTACATGCCCTGCGGAAAGGTAGTAATTCCTGTAGTGCACGGCTGTTTTCCAGCAGAGAGTTCCACCAGGCAGGGGCCAGGTCCGAGAAAGCCCTGGCCCCAGTTGAGGACAGCCAGATCTCTCCCAGGACCATCAGGAGGTTCTTATTCCCTGAGCGTAACGTTCTTCCAGGGGCATACTGAGAGAGGCAGTCCCAAAGGGATGTAGGGACGGTGAGTTCTTTCTTCTTTTCTTTATTTCATGAGGAACTGAATTGAGTAGCAGAGGCTATTTAAGTAGACCCTTGGTCCATCGAGGTCAGCATCACCTACTCAGACCGACAGCTGCTTTCCAGGGAGTCAGGCAGAGGTCTTTCCCATCACCTACTGCCTGGTCCTTTTAACAGGAGGTGCCGGGGATTGAACCTGGGACTTTTTGCATGCCAAGCTGATGCTCTCCCACTGAGCCATGGCCCCTCTCTCTCTTCCTGTGGCAGAAGCGCTGCTTCTGAAGGAAAGTGCTGTTCTTCCACAGGGCATTTCGTCCACTGAAGGAAAGCTCTGCTCTTACAATGCGGAGTGGTAGGATACAGTCCAGTGTGAACACATGGAGCTGCCTTACATCGAATCAGGTCAGTGGTCCATCGAGGTGAGTCTTGTCTCTTCAGACTGGCAGTGGCTCTCCAAGACCTCCCGTGGAGGTCCTTCACATCACCCCATACCTGATCTTTTTCAGTGGAGATGCCGGGGATTGAACCTGGGACCTTCTGCATGCCAAGCATGCCATGCTCTGCCTCTGAGCCACCGCCCCTCCTGGCTCTGCAGATGACTTCATTCCACTGCTTTCAGACTGCCTGCCAGACGCTTGCTTTCATTCTCTCAGCCTGGCAGCAGAAAACAGCGCTTCGACTGACCCCTTGATACGTCTCCCTTCACAAAACGAGTGGGCCACACTCAACTTACGGGCAACAAACCTGCTTTGAGCCTTCCTCTCTGCAGGACAACCTCAAGGAGAGCCACGCGGTTACCTCTGTTGCGTTAAGAGCGTTTGATTCCCCACCGCCACCATCGCCTATTAAGTAAACTTGTCCCGTCTCCCCAGGACAAGCCCACCGCACCAGTTTGTCAACTTGACTGCCCCGCGGTGGCAAAGTTCTCGCACCAGCCTATAGTATCGATAACAAGGTGATAGATGTCCGTCCTGGACTTAATACTGTGGCCTGCAACATGGTGTTGTTTATTGTGGCCCGTGCTAGAAACCGGCAGCAAAGCCTCCTCCCACACACTTTTACAAACCCGGGCTGGGATGCTGGCTGACACATTCACAGTTCCCAGGGGCCAGGTCTACCAATGTAGTGGGAACGCCTGGGTAGACCTGGCCTCCGGGTAGACCTGGCCCCACTACCCCTCCCCTTCCCACCTTCCAAGGTGCGGGGCCCGCGATACTCGCGGGAGGGAGACAGAGGAAGCAGCAGGAGGAGGTAAGTACCCCCCCATCCTGCTGGTTCCCCCCTGTCCTCCACCCCCTCCATCTCCCCCCCAGCTCCTCTTCCCCCCCCCCCGGTACTGAGCAGAGGCGGTGGTGAGGGAGTACCTCGCAAAGTCCCCTGAGCCCACCGATGCCGATCCCCTGGAGTACTGGTCATGCAAGGCTATCATCTGCCCTGACCCCTCTTGCATGGCCATGAATTTCCTCTCCTGCCCTCCCACCCGTGTCCAGAGACATTCCCACCACTCGGAATGAGCAGAGAGACAGGGCGGCTCAGAGCCCTGAGTCCACCTAACACCGAAACCCCAGCAGGGGAGAGAAGTTCACAAGCCGGAGGGTATGAAACGTGGGTCCACAGCCAAGGCACGCAGTAGCTAAGCCCCTCTGCTTGGTGTGAGCAGAGAGATGGGGTCGCTCTGAGCACTGAGTCCACCTAACCCCCCCAAGCCCCAGCAGGGGAGAGGTGTTCACAATCAGGAATAAATGATGAATGTGCTCTGATTTTAACAAGTTCCCTGCTTCTCTGTTGAACTGCCAACAGCCAACAGAGGAGAGGTTGTGAAGCTGAGCTGAGAGTATCTATAGTATTTTGACCTCATAGAGCAGAATGGGAACTCTATTATTGGCAGCCAGCAGTGCCTGTTAAGCTCTGGAGGGCCCTTATTGCTGTTTCCAAGGCTGGAGAATTTCGCCCCTGGTTGCTTTGAAGTTTGGTAAACATTTTAATTGAGCGGAGACAAGTCTGTTTGGAAATGTATTCATTCACAAGCCATCAGGAACTGCCACAAACAGCTTGAAAGTTCATGGAAAGTTTGTGCTGGTCACCCTGCCATGAACTTCACTTCGTGAACCATGAACCAGCCAAAATTCATCATGAACTTTAGTTTCTGAGCCAGTTTGTGCCCATCTCTAAACACAGCCACCTCCTGAAGCTATTTTTTTAACATTTCCCTCTCCTTCTACTGCTTTCAAGAGAGAGATCTTGGAGTTGTAGTGGATAACTCACTGAAAATGTCGAGACAGTGTGTGACTGCAATAAAGAAGGCCAATGCTATGCTGGGGATTATTAGGAAGGGTATTGAAAACAGATCAGCCAATATAATAATGCCCCTATATAAATCAATGGTAAGACCTCATTTGGAATACTGTGTGCAGTTCTGGGCACCACACCTTAAAAAAGATATTATAGCTTTGGAAAAAGTGCAGAAAAGGGCAACTCGAATGATAAAAGGGTTGGAACACTTTCCCTATGAGGAAAGGTTAAAGCGCTTAGGGCTCTTTAGCTTGGAGAAAAGACGACTGAGGGGTGACATGATCGAGGTTTATAAGATTATGCATGGGAAAGAGCAGGTAAAGAAAGAGGTACTTTTCTCCCTTTCTCACAATACAAGAACTCGTGGGCACTCCATGAAACTGCAGAGCGGTCGGGTTAGAACGGATAAAAGGAAGTACTTCTTCACCCAAAGAGTGATTAACACATGGAATTCACTGCCACAGGAAGTGGTGGCGGCTACAAGCATGGACGGCTTCAAAAGGGAATTAGATAAGCATATGGAGCAGAGGTCCATCAGTGGCTATTAGCCACAAGGTATAGCTAGGGGCTCTGAAAAGTAATAAGGAAATAAGGCACCATCTGCTTACAGGACCTTTTTACCATAAAGTTCCTGGCAATTCCTAGAACTACCAGGAAGTGACAAACGGTAGCTTTAGGAATTGGCAGAAACTCTTTGCGAAGAACTTCTGGTTTCCCCATAGAGTTTCCAGCAATTTCTAGCACTACCCCTTGTCACTTTTGGGTAGCTCTAGGAATTGCTATGGACTCTATGGTCAGAGTTTCATTTAAGTAGATGCCTTATTTTTATTTTTCTCCCAGGATGCTGCCTAGCCCCTCACAACCCTCCTGCTGGTTCCCCGGTATTGGCAGTCCTAGGAACCAGACCTTACATATATGGAGGCGAATCCAGATCTAGGAATCCAGGCCTCTGTCAAGTGTGTATCCCCCATCCAGAGTTCTGTTTCTTGGTCACAATAAAGTAAGACAGAATGTAAGAACAGTGTATAAAACAATGGACTCAGCCCTTCCTGTAAAATCTAGATGCACGGATATGACCTTGAGGTTCTTTTTGTTTCCGTTCGTTACCGTTATGAGCTTTTTGTTTCTTTCATTTTGTAGGCATTCCAGATTTCTTTCCTCTTTTTGAAAGCCCCTTCTTATAACAATTACACGTTTCATGTACAGGGTTTTTTAATGCCATTTCTATACAATCAGCAGGAGGAAAAACCCCTCACTTTTATGACTCTGGCTCAGTGATAGAGCATCTGCTTGGGATGCAGAAGGTCCCAGGTTCAATCCCCGGCATCTCCATTTAAAAGGGGTCAGGGAGAAGGTAATGTGAAAGACCTTTCTCTGCCTGAGACCCTGGAGAGTAGCTGCCAGTCTAAGTAGACAATACTGACCTTGACGGACCAAGGTCTGATTCAGTATGCAGGGCTATTTTTGGGCAGGCACAAACAGGAACGGAGTTCCGGCTGGTTCCTGCGTTGGCCACGCCCAGCATGAGCTCATTAGCATAATAGGCCACACCCAACAGCAGAAACTCATTAGGATTGGCTACATTAGGGGTGTGTGGCCTAACATGCAGAGGAGTTCCTGCTACAAAAAAAGGCCCTGGGTTTTGACAACAAACAAGGTAAACAGAATAAGAAGCAATCGGTGGGTGTGGCTGGATGACCACACTTCTGGTAACATGTGGGTGCGGCCTAATGTGCTAATGAGCTGTGCTGTCAGGGGTGTGGCCCAATATGCTAATGAGTGCCTGCTGTTGGGTGTGGCCTATTATGCTAATGAGTTCCTGTTGGGCTTTTTCTACAAAAAGAGCCCTGAGTATCAGGCAGCTTCACGTATGTATCTGCAATGTTCTCTCCATTGGATTTCCTTACTGCAGTGGGGGGGGGGAGAAAAATGACTGCAGCTTTGTCCCAAAAGGGGAAAACCCAGGTCAGAAAATGCAATCTGAAAATCAAAACAGCAAGGCCAAGACATGTGGCGAGGCCCTTAAAGCAATGAAAGCAGAGACTAATAAATGATAGTCATAAATCAATTGCCTTGTGGTGCATTTCTTCAGAGGATTTGCACAGCTCTTTGCCTACAGTCTCTCCGAGGGGGCACAGCTGGGCAGGGGGGACCCCCCCCCCAGTAACACAAAGGATGAAGGCAAAAGCCTTATTCCCCGCATTGTCATCAGGTAAAGCTCCGCGTGTAATTCTCCCCATTCGTCAGATTATGGAAATAACGTGGCGTGTTCCCAACAGCGTAATCTGATGTTGAGACGAGATTTATTTTCTCAAGCGCGTCGAGCTGACATTAACATAAGTTCTGGGGGTAATCATTCCGACGGGATTAGACATTAAACAATTGTTGCGGAACATGCCGTGTACTCGGCGAGGCTCCCAAGCTGCCGTTTGCATGTTCCCGGGGATATTATTACAAGACTTGTCATGTCTTTCCTCTAATGGCTTTTCAGAGCCAGGCTGCCACGGCTGAGATTTACGGACGTCCGATCCTTCCTTCCTTTCCCCAACGCACCCCTTTTGGTGTAAATGTTTCCGAACACGCTTTGCATCCGTGCCTCTCCGTCTTTCTCTCTAAGCCCCTGTTTATTGCTTTGGTGATTGTATCTCCCTGGCAGAAGTCATGCAACTAGGTATGTAAATCCATACTGATTCAGGGTGCTGGGGAAAAGAAAAAAAACCCGATGTAAATCTGCTCTGACCAAATCAGTAGAGGGATTTCACCAGTTTTTGCCTCTTTCTTACCTCCCAGGACCCTGTAATTTCTCGAGAATCTGGAAGTTGGTTGCAGCAGTCTGTTTTGGAATTTAGTTAGGGGTATGAACCTTTTTGTAGAGCCTATATCCAATGTTCCCTCTAAGCCGTGGAGTCTTGTGAGAAAAAAATTCCACTTTGTGAGCGACTGGCATCAAAGTTGTGAGCGAGCGACTTGGCTACTGCATAAATTAGGTTACTCTGGAGCCCTCCTTCATGAGCTAAGACAAAAATATGTGAGCCGGAGGCTAAAAAACTGTGACCTAGCTCACACTAACTCAGCTTAGAGGGAACACTGCCTACATCCTCTCCTTGGTTATGTGATTTTTTATTATTATTATCATCATACAGCAATGTGTGTAGTATAGCCAGGAGATCCTAAGATAGTCTGGCAGCCAGATGTTCTAGCTCTTTTAATGTTATGCACCACCAGTTAGGTGTAGTGGTGAAGTGTGCGGACTCTAATCTGGGAGAACCAGGTTTGATTCCCCACTCCTCCACTTGCACTTACTGGAGCCATAGTTCTGATAAGAGCTGTCCTTGGAAAAGAGCCGTTTCTGTCAGAGCTCTCTCAGCCCCACCTACCTCACAGGGTGTCTGTTGTGGGGAGGGGGAGGGAAAGGAGTTTGTAAGCCGCTCTGAGACTCCTTTGGGTAGTGAAGGGCGGGGTATAAATCCAGTCTCTTCTTCTTCCTCTTCTTCTAGGTGGCAACCTAGACTTGTATTTAAGGCAAGGGGCATTTCAGAAGTGGTTTGCCATTGCTTGCCTCTGCATCACACCCCTGGTACTCCTTGGAGGTCACCCATCTAAATACAAGTCAGGGCTGACCCTATTTAGCTTCCGAGAACTGACGGGATCAGGCTAGCCTGTGCTATCCAGGTCTGGGCCGTTATGTGCAGGGCCGGCACCAGTAGATCCTGAGATGGGGAGGGCCAGATACCCCACAAACGTGGCTCTCTTGGTACGTAAGTTGTGAAAAAGAGCAGCATATGGCCAGGGAGATGGTTGTAGTAACTCTTTTTATCGTTCCCAGGAAGCAGATCTGTACGTGGACATATAGGGACCAGAGGAACAATTCCTTTTTTATTTGTTTGTTTGCTTCTGGAATTTTTAAATCGTACTCATAGCCCTCAGGACCTCCGTTGCAACTTACAAACACGTATCAAGCCACGCGCTGGAATGCCCCCGAGCACTACAAACATTTAGAAACAATTAAAAATAACCAGCGGAGATGAATACGGCCATTCCAGTCTGCCGGAAACGCAGCAGATTACCTGTCTGAATTGGGAAGGTCTGCAACGATATCGTGGAAGGTTGGAAGTCAGGTTGCCAGCTCCAGATTGGGGGATTCCTCGAGATTTGGGGGGGGTGGAGCCAGAGGAGGGAAGGGTTTGTGGAGGGAAAGGCCTCGGCAGGGCAGAATGCCATGCAATCCACCCTCCAGAGCAGCCGTTTTCTCCAGGGGAACCGACCGTGCTCGTCTGGAGATGAACGGCAATAGTGGGAGATCTCTAGCCTCCACCTGGAGGGTGACAACCCTACTTCTTCCCGATGCCCCGCTCCCCATAGCTCCAGGGATTGCTCAGTGCAGGCCTGGCAATCCTAACCCTAAATAAGGGCAGAAATGTAACATTTGTATGCAGGGCTTTTTTTGTAGAAAAAGCCCAGCAGGAACTTCATTAGCATAATAGGCCACACCCAGCAGCAGAAACTCATTAGCATATTAGGCCACACCCCCTGATAGTGCAACTCATTGGCATATTAGGCCACACCCCCATGCCTTCCCTTGACTTGCCCGGGCAAGCCAGCCCTTGGACAGGCCAGGGAAGGCAAGGGGAGGCATTTAAATGCCTCCCCAATCCTTCCAGGGGCCCTCCTGGCCCGCCCACCACGGAGTCGCCGGGGGTGGGGTCCAGGCCTTCCCTCTGTAGCCACACACAGAGAGGTTTTGGCTGTAGTGGGTGTGGCCAACTCTGAAGCCAGCCGGAACTCCGTTCCTGTGCGTTCCTGCCCAAAAATAGCCCTGTCTAATTGCTAGGGCCGTGGAACGACTGGAAGGCAAGGGTGGCCGAACTGGCTTAACGTAAGAGCCGCACAGAATAAACGTCAGACGTCTGAGAGCCGCAAGACATGAACAAATATCACACACACGTTTCTATTGGAAAATATGCAGATTTGCTTTTTAGTAACGTTCAATGAGACTGCCCGAAATAAAAACAAAAGGGGTAAAAACAGATACTGATAATGATATTTATTTGTCCAGTGATATTTATTTGTTTGCTAATGATATTTATTTGTGTGTGTGTGTGTGTGTGTGTGTGTGTGTGTGTGAGAGAGAGAGAGAGAGAGAGAGAGAGAGAGAGAGAGAGAGAGAGAGAGAGAGAGAGAGAGAGCAAATAGATGGGGGGGGAGGGAGAAAAAGCACGCTTCCGCAGCCGCCCTGCCGGGAGCCACACAATATGTGTGAAAGAGCCACAGTTTGGCCACCCCTGACTTAAAGGATGTAAACTGCTGCACAAGTGCAAAGATGAGGTTTCTCTGCTCTTCCCCACCTCAAGCCTACCCGGGGAGGGGGAACACTGGCTGGGGAAGGGAAGAGACCGCTCAGGGAGTTACGCCTCCCCTTCACTTCCCCAGCCCTCCCTGCTGGGAGCCGCACAATAGGTGTGAAAGAGCTGCATGTAGCTCCCGAGCCGCAGTTTGGCCACCCCTGATCTAAAAGCCATCCTGGAGACACCGCCATAGTAATATCAAAGGTCTAACGGAAGCCCTGCGGGGAAACCTACCTGTCACAGATGCAGCAATTTCCTAAGTTAGCCCAGGAAAGACAAGATGCATGGGGGGGGGGGGAGTTGACGGTAAGGGGGGGTAATGTAAGGTTGCTAGATTCCTGTTGCGGGTGGGAGATCAGGTATTTATCTCGCCACCCAGTTCCCATCCCTGCCACTGCTCAGCTGGGCAGTGGGGGAAATACCTGGGTGAAATGGGGTGGGGGTGACCGATGTCCCCCGCATGTTGATGTCGCTTCTGGCACAACCTGGAAGTGACAGCATCACATCAGTTGCCACTCTAGCATTCACCCCAAACTTTTCAGTTAAGCCATAGAGTTTGGGGCAGATGCTCAAGTGGCACCTCTGGTGAGATGACATCACTTCACGGTCACACTGAAAGTGATGTCATAGCACCGGAGACAGTGATCACCCCCCCTAAAAAAAACACCTGGAAATTCCCGCTTCCCTAATCTCCTGTTGGTTGATAGGCCATACCAAGCCTGGCAGCCCTCAGAGAATGAGAATATTATCAGCAGAGCCCAAACCCTGCAGGGGGACTGAGCTTGGGTTGCCAGCTCTGGATTGGGAAATAATTGGGGGTGGAGCCTGGGAGGGCGGGGACTGGGGAGGGGAGGGGCCCATCAGGGTATAATGCCATAGAGCAGGGGTGTCAAACATGTGGCCCAGGGGCCGGATCAGGCCCCCTGGAGGGCTTCTGTTAGGCCCGCAGTGAAACTGGCTGTCTTCTGCTGCTTCTTCTAGTTTTGCTGCTGCCGCGTCATTGCAGGTTTGCAGCTTACAGATGCACACCTGAACAGCATACTCAAGATTGCAAGAGCACAGACATTTTGATGCAATAATTCAGAGCAAGAGGTGTCAGTTATCAGACACTGTTAAATAAACAAAATATTGCAAGAGTGCTAATGTTTGAAGCCTGTTTTTATTTTAAGTTAAAAAAAAATCCCTTTGTGTTTGTGTCCTTTATAAAGTTTATATCTCCGCTACCTGGCATTACATTTTATGACACACGTGGCCCGGCCCAACAAGGTCTCATTTATGGCAGATCCGGCCCTCGTAACCAATGAGTTCAACACCCCTGCCATAGAGTCCACTCTACAGAGCAGCCATTTCCTTAGGGTTGCCAGCTCTGGGTTTGGAAATTCCTGGAGATCTGAGGGTGAATCCTGGGAGAGTGGGATTTAGAGAGGGACGGGCCCTCAGTAGGACAGAATGTCATGCAATCCAATTCCAAAGAAGCTATTTTCTCCAGGAGATGTGGAATAAACGATTTAAATAAATAAGTGCTGTACATAGTCTGGAGATCAGTCGTAATTTATTTATTTATTCGATTTATACCATGCCCTCCCCGCCGAAGCAGGCTCAGGGTGGCTGATTCCGGGAGATCTCCAGCCCCCACCTGGAGGTTGGCATGGGCAGCCCTACGTTTTCTCCAGGGGATTTTATCTCGGTTGTCCGAAGTCCAATTGCCATAGCGGGAGATTGCCAGGTGCTACTTGGAGGCTGGCCACCGTAGGTTGGGCTCTGCTTGTAACGGCGGTGCCGGCATTCAGAATTTTTCAGAACCCGATGCTCCTTACGGGGACAAAGTCGTGGGACGTGAGCAGGGCCGGCCCCAGCTTATTTTGCACCCTAGGCGAGGATCCCTTCTGGCGCCCCCCCCCCACCATCTTCTAAAAATAAATGCATTTTAGGAAGAATGAAAAACACAAATAATCAAGAAACTCCCAGAGTATGGGGCCGGGTGCAGTTTGGCGCCCCTAAGGGCTAGCCTGCTCTAGGCGATTGCCTAGTTCGCCTAGTGAGTGAGCCGGCCCTGGACGTGAGCCACCTCGTTCTCAGTTCTCCCCGCAGGAGCAACTGACACCATTAACCTTCGTATTTCACGCAAACCCAGCCAGAGATAAGGATGGTGAAGGCACGCGATCTGTCTGTTAAGTCACAGAGATATGTTTGGAGGGGATGCCGGAAGATGACGACCAGGCCGACGTTTGCGCCGTTCAAAGAGGAGAGCGGGGAGCCTCATTTGTCAGGGAACAGATGTGCCAGCGGCTGCCTCGTCGTGGCGGTACTCCTTGGAGGCCGTTTGCGCTAAAGCACGCTTCAAAGCCTGACCTCGGGACTCCTAAAGCCGAGCTTTCTGTCAACTACAAGAGTGTCGGTGGCTAAATCCCGAGCTCACACACTGGGGCTCCTGACCTAAGAGCCGGCCTCAGAAGATAAAAGTCCTTCATCAGCGATGGGATGCTGAGCCGGAGCAAAAGCCGGGCAAGATAACTGGCTGTGAGCTACCGGTAATTATCGCTCTAGTCAATGAACTCCTGTCCGGGCGATAAAAATCAGTGAGAGATGTTTGACAGTCGGCAGTGTTACCGTGTTAGCCTGGTTGCCTGTTTGCTCCTGGGTGTAATTCAGTGCGCTTGGCTGTTGCCGGTTTTGTTTTCTAGCCCACCTTTCCTCCGAGAAGCTGAAGGAGGCATTGATGGCTCCTCCACTCGATCCTCTCCACCACCCTGTGAGGTAGGATCAGCTGAGAGAGAATGACCAGTTCCAGGTCATCCAGGGAGTGAGGATTTGAACCTGAGTCTCTCAGGATCAAAACAGACACTCATACCAAAACTGGCTTTCTGGCTCAGATTTCTGACTCTGAGTTGCCCAGGCAAACTCTCCCCCCCCACACACACACACACTTTTTGTTATCAAGTCACAGCTGACCTCTAGCAATCCTGTGGGGTTTCCAAGGCCAGATCAGTTCAGAGATGGTTTGCCATTGCCTGCCTCAGTGGCCCAACCCTGGTATTCCTTGGTAGTCTCCCTTCCAAATATTGACCAGGGATAACCCTGCTTAGCTTCAAGGATCAGATGAGACTGAGCAAGCCTGGGCTATCCAGGTTGCCAGACTCCTGGACAAAGTTACTCTCAACCACACACTCTGGCAGTGATTTGTTTATTGAGAAATGATCACGTTCCAGGCCAGGCCAGTACTGTGTCAGAACTGAGATTCTGGCAGTAGAATCCAAAGACACTTCTAATGAAGCCCCTCCCCCTTCAAGTCCATCCAATCACACTCCTCGAACGTCCCACCTAGCTTTTGCACCTCCTATGCCCCACCCACCTGTGAATACATGGATGCCTGATCTAAAACAGTGAAGCAGGCACAGCATTGGCTTCAAGGCCATTCCTGGTGAAGGGAGGTATCTTGAGAAGAGTTGCATCGCCTACGATAGAGCAGTTCAGACACTGAGCCACTCACACCGCCCACAGGAATTTCCTTCCCCTTACAAATCATGGCAAACTAGAGACAGAGTTTTACACAGGTCAGGGCTCATTTTCCTTTACCCAGACATAAGACTGTTTGCATTTGGGTCTCCCCGTACTCAGGCCTCCCATACTTTGAGTAGTGACCATATTTGATTTTGGTTTTGCTAGTTGTATCGGTATTACGTTTTGACACGTACAAGGTTTTAGGATTTGATTCACTGTTATGGAATTCACTGCCTCATGGTGTAGTGATAGGGTTGCTGGGCTATGGCCAGCAACAGGCAAGAAGTTGTGAGTTTTCCCTTCAGCATAGTTATGTTCACTTTCCAGGAAAATGTATGGTAGCTATAGGGACTGAGCGAAATTCTATGGTAACAGTGTAGAGTTTCGAGTGATTCTTAGAGCTCCCCCTGTGTCCCTTACAGGTTTCCCCTGGAAATGTTGTAGCGATGCAGCCGAAGTCACCGTGTTGTTTTTTAAGTACCCATAGGTACCCTTTTATTAATTTTTTATAATCTACAACAAACAAATCTACACACTACAAACAGACACTCTACTACATATAACGTATATACCAAGAGTGCAGTTACATTATATGCTTATATGCAATTACTTAATTAATAAAAACGCTTTATCAAACACTTTCCATTCTTCTATCTTCTGTGTTCTCAAGTCCATTGCGCTAACATTGCCTAATCTTCTATTACATTTGCATTATACCAATCATAAAACTTTTTCCATGTTTTTTGAAATGTCCACTCTTTACTTAATCTCATTTCTAGAGTCAGTTTATCATTTTATGCTGTTTCAAAAAGTTTATTCACAAACTCCTGTTTCATTGGTATCACCATAGTTTTCCAATATTTGGCATATAAGATTCTTGCAGCTGTCGAAGTCACCGTTTTTTAAAAAAAGAACTTCTCTCCCTACTGCTTAGAGTGGTGCCGACCAACTAGGCCTGCCCTATGTAATGTTCCCCAGAGAGCACTAAGATCAGGGTCCCCAAACCATCTGGCCCTCCCAGGCCCTAAAGAAGCCAGGCTAGTTGTGATGAGGGCCAGGGCCTTTCCTGTGGTGGCCCCTTGCTGTTGGCATGAGCTCCCAGATGACATCAGGGCCCTGTGGGACCTTTTACAGTTCCGCAGGGCCTGTAAAACAGAGCTCTTCCACCAGTCTTTTGATTAGGGGCCGCCTTTTAACATCGTGGCCCTGGCCCCAACATCAGCACTAACTTAATAACTAACAGCATGGCAAGAACCTGGATTGTGGTGGTAGTTGACCATCTGGATACTGAGAGAATGCCACCATCTTTTATTAATACTTATGTTCCTTAATATCTAAATTTTATATGTGTTGTTTTAATTTAATTGTCTGTGTTTTAACATATTTTTTCACCTTAATATATGTGTGTGTGTGTGTGTGTGTGTGTGTATTCTGTAAGCTGTAGGGTTGCCAAGTCCATCTTCCACCCCCAGCGGGGGACTTTGGGGGCGTTCCTGGAGGGGGCGGGGCATCCTCAACGAGATGATGTCACGTTGGGGATGTCCGACCCCCCCCCCCCCCCCCCCCCCCCCCCCCCCCCCCGAGCCCACAGCCACTCCAGAAACGGCAGTTCCCTGCACTTAAAGGAGCCGGCGTTTCCCCTTTAAGAGCAGGAGCCTGCGTTTCCCCTTTAAGAGCAGCTGCGTTTCCCTTTTAAATGCATGACGCTGAGATCAGGCTTGGGAGGAAACACGGGTTCCACACACTTAAAGGGGGAGAGAGAGAGGTGGCTGTGGGTGTTGGGGGTGGGACTTCCCTCGCTGGCCATCTGGCCGGCGGCGGGTAGAACCCCCCCAAAACGGGGGACCCCTGGCAAACCGGGGGGGTTGGCAACCCTAGTAAGCTGCCCTGAGCCTGCCACGGTAGGGAGGGCGGGATACAAGTTAAATAAATAAAATAAAATAATGATAAATACTAATGTAGAAGGCTTTGAAAGGGGTCTGGATGGATTAATACAGGATAGATCTATCGATGGCTGTTAGCTACGGTGGCTAAATAAGACTTCCATGGACAGAGGTTCCTGTGGGGTTGGATCTAAATGTGCAGGTAGGGTTGCCAGGTCCGGGTTCAAAAATACCTGGAGACTTTGGGGGGGGTGTCTGGGAGAAGGCAGGGTTTAGGGAGGGGAGGAGCCTCAGCCTGGCACAACACTATAGAGTCCACCCTCCAAAGCAGCCATTTTCTCCAGGGGAGCTGATCTCTGTCAGCCGGGGATCAGTTGCAAAAGGGGGAATCTCCAGGCCCCACTTGGAGGCTGGCTGCCCTAGGTGCAGGGAGCAATAACAGCCTTTCTGATGATGCGCATTCTGGTGGCCTCTTCCTGATAATGGCAGGAAACAGGATCCTGGACTGGAGGGACCTTTGGTCTCATCCAACAGACTCTACCTGTGCTAAGATGGCCAGCCTACAGATGTGACCTGGAGATCTCCCGGAATTATAACTAATCCCCAGACAACCAAGATCAGCTCCCATGGAGAAAATAGCTGCTTTGGAGGGTGGACTTTATGGCGTTACACCATACTGACTGGTCTCTCACATCCTCAAGCCCCACTCTCCCTCGGCTCCCCCCACCCCACATCTCCTGGAATCTCCTAACCCGGAGCTGGCAACCCTGCCCTGTGCTCTTCTGACCTTATGGAGTCATAACTAGCCCTAGTGGTGTGTCAACCTAAATCGCATTTTCCCTCACCTTGTCTAATTTCATGCTACAAACAGGGCTTTTTTTGTAGAAAAAGCCCAGCAGGAACTCATTAGCATAATAGGCCACACCAACAGCACAAACTCATTAGCATATTAGGCCACACCCCAACAGCACAGCTAATTAGCATATTAGGCCGCACCCCATGTTACCAGAAGTGTGGTCATCAATGTTCCCTCTAAGGTGTGAATTCTTGTGAGCAAAAATTCTACTTTGTGAGCTACTGGCATTAATGTTGTGAGCGAGCAATTTGGCTGCTGCATAAGCTAGTTTGCTCTGGAACCATCCTTCCTGAGCTGAGACAAAAAGGTGTGAGCCATCGGCTAAAAAACAGTGAGCTAGCTCACACTAACTCAGCTTAGAGGGAACATTGGTGGTCATCCAGCCACACCCACCTTTTGCTTCTTATTCTGTTTACTTTGTTTATTGTCAAAACCCAGGGCTTTTTTGTAGCAGAAACTCCTTTGCATGTTAGGCCGCACACCCCTAATGTAGCCAATCCTAATGAGTTTCTGCTGTTGGGTGTGGCCTATTATGCTAATGAGTTCCTCCTGGGCGTGGCCAACTCGGGAGCCAGCTGGAACTCCGTTCCTGTGCGTTCCTGCCCAAAAATAGCCCTGGCTACAAATATTCCCCTCCAATAAATTGCAGGGAGATTCGTTTACGAACAAGAACTGCAATACCGGCCTTATGGAGCCCCATGTGTTGCACCTGTTGGATATTGTGATGCATGAATGTTCTCATAGCAACAGACTGGACTCAGACCTGCTGCTGAAGCTAGATACAGGTTGAACAGGAGCACTGTCAGCTCATTCTGCTTAGTTGCTCTGCCAGAGCCAGCCTTGGGGAAGCGTCCTTCGCAGCCTTTCTCAAAAGCATTCATTCGGTTGCCTGCCAGAAGCCGCCTGACATCTCTCCCTCCTGCCCATCTGAAGTAGTGAAACTCCAAAAACAACATCCATGACAAAAATAACAAAGAGTCAATAAAGTTAAGTTGCAAAAATGTTTACTTTAGTAATTCTATAGAAAATTTCCTTCTATTATCGCTCACACGCAATGAATACTGCGCAATGTAAACAATTTGTTTATGTCTTTGTATGCAAATAAAAAAACTATAATTAAAACAACAATTCGTTTCACAATATTTGCTTTATCTGAGCGTGTAGCAATCCCAATTCCTATCAATTACTACTTATCAACTCTTGAAGGAAACATTCCATGTTGACTCTCTAATAATAGAACCCAAGGTTCTGTTATTACAAATTGTTTACATGGTGCAGTAATCGTTGCATTATTTTTTGTCACAGATGTTGTTTTTGGAATTCCCCTTCCTCCCGTGATCTCTCATTTTTGGCTTCTATCTGAAGAAGGGAGCAGTGACTCACAAAAGCTCCTACCCTGCCACAAATTTTGTTAGTCTTTAAGTTGCTACCGGACTCTTGCTCTTTTCTCCTGCCTCCCTTTCCTCTGCATGCCAATGACATCAGCCCCACAAGCATCTGGGCTTTTGCGTTAAGCTTAAGCACCAGCAGGATCGAAAGATCCTGCATGCCAACCCGTTGCTCTGGGGAGCTGCTTCCCCAGCCGGTTCGGTGAGGGAACGGGGGGAGCATGACTTTTTGATTGGACTTAATTAATTTCCGTGATGTGTCCTTTACCAGTCCTGGGGATTCAGCAATATCTGGCATACACAAATATTTGTGCACCTTTAGGCCCGATGTAGATTTATTACTTTGGGGACCTGGTGGGAAATGTTTGGTCTCTTTGACAAATCCGGCATGTATTATTTTGTCCCCGTAGTAATGCAGAAAAGTAGCGTCAGCTCGTTTAGGGAGGCGATTTGGGCCGGAGGAAGCGAGGCAAAGCTATCCCACTTAGTTATCAGCTGCAGAATTCTGTCGAGAACTTGCAATTATTTATGCATAATATGGAGCTTTGTGGAATTACAGCTTGATGTCTGGAAATTAATTAGTGATTTCTCCAAAGAAGCGGTGTCTCGCAACGTGCGGACTTCGGGACTTGCCTTGTTGTCTGGTTTTGATCAGTGGGCACGGCAGAAGTGAGCATCACTGCCAGGCTTTTGACACCCCAGAAGACAACATGTTGCAAAGGAACGATTACGCGCAACTTTTGGATGTCCAAATTGAAGAGTGTGGTTAACTGAAATGTGGTCCAGTGTTGTCCTCGTTGTTGTTTCTGTGCTCTGTTGGATCAGATGAGTCCATCTTGTCCAGTATGATACGTAGAGCTTCCAGCTCTGGGTTGGAAAATACCTGGAGATTTGGGTGGTGGAGCCTGAGTGGGGCGGGGGGAGGAGGAGGAAGCAGAAGAAAAGGAAGAAGAAGAAGAGTTGGATTTATACACCGCCCTTCACTCAGAATCTCAGAGCAGTATACAATCTCCTTTCCAGGGCTTTTTTTGTAGAAAAAGCCCAGCAGGAACTCATTAGCATAATAGGCCACACCCAATAGCAGAAACTCATTAGCATATTGGGCCACACCCCTGACAGCACCACTCATTAGCATATTAGGCCGCACCCACGTGTTACCAGAAGTGTGGTCATCCAGCCACACCAACCTTTTGCTTCTTATTCTGTTTAGCTTGTTTGTTGTCAAAACCCTGGGCTTTTTTTGTAGCAGGAACTTCTTTGCATGTTAGGCCACACACCCCTAATGTAGCCAATCCTAATGAGTTTCTGCTCTTGGGTGTGGCCTATTATGCTAATGAGTTCCTGCTGGGCGTGGCCAACTCGGGAGCCAGCCGGAACTCCGTTCCTGTGCGTTCCTGCCCCAAAATAGCCCTGCTCCTTTCCCTTCCCGTCCCCACAACAGACACCTTGTGAGGTAGGTGGGGCTGAGGGAGCTCTTTCTAGAGAGAACAGCTCTGGGGGAACGTATGACTGACCCAAGGTCACCGAGCTGGCTGCATGTGGGGGCGGAGGTGGGGAATCAAACCCATTTCTCCAGATGAGAGTCTGCCACTCTTAACCACTACACCAAACTGACTCTCTTTGAGGAGAGGAGGGACCTCAGCAGGGTACAGTGCCATAGAGTCCACCTTCCCAAGCAGCCAGGGGAACTGATCTCTGTCACCTGGGGATCAATTGTAATAGCGGGAGATCTCCAGCCCCAACGTGGAGATTGGCAACCCTAATGGTACACATCCAATCATGCTGATCTTTAATATTGACCCTTTGTATGGTGCTTTTTAGATGGAGGCAGCAAGGTTGCCGAACAGGATTGCCAACTCCAGGCTGGAAAATTCCTTGAGATTGGGGGCGGAGCCTGGGGAGGTTGGGGTCTGAGGAGGGTAGACTGACCTCATCGGGGTACAAGGCCATAGGGTCCACCCTCCGAAGCTGCCATTTCTTCCTGGGGAATTGATCTCTGGATTAATTATGATGACAAAGAGAGAGAAGAGAGAGAGAAGAGAGTTATTTTTACATCTGAATGTTCAGTGCTTTCACATACTGTTTTTTTAAAATACATTTTTTATCGCTGTATATAGAAATTACAGTTAACAGGAAGAGACTGATCTAAATATACGTCAAAGTCCGAAAATAAATCAAGGTTACGAGATTAATATTAACATTCAATTTAGTGCATCTGGTAAAACGAATAGATTATCAGCTAACTATAAACACACATTACCGTTTTCAGTAATTGACAATATGATCTAGAAAAATAAAACATTGTCAGTTTATTGTGATAAGGTAGCTGTCTGGCTGCTGAGCTTGTGTTGATTGGTGCACTTGGGCCACTTTGATTAAGATCACTAGACTCTATACTAGACACTAGATCACTGGACTAAACCGAGAGCCAGTTTGGTGTAGTGGTTACGTGTGTGGACTCTAATCTGGGAGAACCGGGTTTGATCCCCCCCCTCCTCCACTTGCACCTGCTGGATGACCTTGGGCAAGCCATAACTCTGGCACAGCTGTTCTTGAAAAAGAGCAGTTTCTGTCAAGAGCACTCTCAGCCCCACCTACCTCCCAGGGGGGTCTGTTGTGGGGAGGGGAAGGGAAAGGAGTTTGTAAGCCGCTCTGAGACACCTTTGGGTAGTGAAGGGCAGGGTATAAATCCAATCTCTTCTCTCTTCCTCTCTCTTCTATACCTGTGGAAATGAAGAGGGAAAAGAAAAAAAATAAGTAAATGAAGAAAGAAATAATATAGAAGTATGATAAGAGTTAAAGATGATAAAGAGAACCAGGTTAAAGCATTTGTCTGTATATTGGATTAGAAGGGAGTAGATCTTGCGGTAGTATGTATTCAAAAAAGGGAAACCATTTCTCTTCGAATGACATTCTCCTAGGAAAGAGATCTGATTGAAGTAGCTTATCAGTGATTTGCTCCATCATCAGATGATCCCAGATCTTTGAAAAACCATACAGCTATAGATGGTAGTGAAGGTGATTTCCAATATGATGCAAACACTGTTTTGGCAGCTGTCAATAATCTTTGGATGAGGTCCCATCCAGTGTTCCCTCTAGTCTGTGGAGTCTTGTGAGCAAAAATTCTACTTCGTGAGCTACTAGCATTAAAGTTGTGAGCAAGTGATTTGGCTACTGCATAAATCAGTTTGCTCTGGAGCTGTCCTTCCTGAGCTAAGACAAAAATGCATGAGCCAGAGGCTAAAAAACTGTGAGCTAGCTCACACTAACTCAGCTTAGAGGGAACACTGGTCCCATCTGATTCTGCAAAAAGATCAATTCCAGGACTAAAGGAAGTGAGTATCCTGTAATTTGTTTGTTATGTGTGAGAATGTTACTCCAGAAGGTTCGTATACTTGGGCATTGCCACCAACAGTCGGGGTATGTGCCAGTGCCACCACAGCCTTTCCAACAGAGTGCTGAGTTGGAGGAAGAGATTAGGGCCATCTTGTTAAGAGTGATGTGCCATCTGGAGACCCGAGTGCCACATGACGGAGTGAGCTCCCATCTCTAGTTCCAGCTCCTGCCAACCTAGGAGATGGAGATGAGCACTGCAACCCTAGAGTCGGACTCGACTGGCTTTCGAGCAAGGGAACCTTTACCTTTACCCAAAAAATGCAAAAATACAACAACAACAAATCAAGAGAGAGAGACATGAAAGCGGTTCATTGTGCAACAGATTACTGGCCACAATATGGTGCTCATCTCCATCGACTTTGAGGTGATTTTTAGACTGGGTGGCCCAGGCTAGCCCAATCCTGTCGTATCTCGGAAGCTAAGCAGGGTCGGTCCTGGCTAGTATTTGGAAGGGTGACCTCCAAGGAATACCTGGGCTGTGACGCAGAGGCAGGCAATGGCAATCCACCTCTGAAACGTCTCTTGCCTTAAAAACAAGTCTAGCTCACCACCTAGTGGTGCATAGTGCCAAAAGAGCTAGAACTTCTGGCTGCCAGACAATCTTAGGATCTCCTGGCTACTCTACACACAGTGCCATATGATAATTATTCATTATAATTCCCTAAGTGGGTGTTTTTAAATTAGATTTTTCTGCATACCTGGACCCACACTGCAGCTGTTGCTGGTCCTATGGTTAGGTTTTGCTTATCCAGTTGGGATCCCATCCTGCAGTCTTAGATATAAGGGTAGACCCATCAGCTATGGATTTTTCAAATCCCTTTTAAAAGGCATCTAAGCCACTGACTTAGGTAGCCCAGGATAGCCCAGTCTTGTAAGATCTCAGAAGCAAAGCAGTATCGTTCCTGGCTAATACTTTGAAGGGAGACCTCCAAGGAATACCAGGGTTGTAATGCAGAGGCAGGCAATGACAAACCACCTCTGAAAGTCTCTTGCCTTGAAAACCGTATGGGGGTCACCATAAGAACATAAGAGATGCCAATGTTGGATCAGGCCAAAGGCCCATCCAGTCGAACAGTCTGTGTCACACAGTGGCCAGAAATACCAGGTGCCATCAGGAGGTCCACCAGTGGGGCCAGGACATTAGAAGCCCCCTCACTGTTGACCCCGCCCCCAAGCACCAAGAAGACAGAGCATCAGTTGTGACTTGATGGCAACAACAACAAGCCACTGACCAGGAGAGAAGGTGGCATCGTATAGCTCAGTCTCATCAGATCTTGGAAGGTAAGCAAGGTTGGCACTTGGATGAGGAGGCTCTGCAGAGGAAGACCATGGCAAGCCACCTCTGCTTCTCACCTGCCTTGATTGTCCCTTTCTGGAGTCTGTTGTGACTTGATGGCACCGACATGAGTATAAGGCTCTGGGAGGTTCCAACATATTGGTACTTGCATGGGAGACCACCAAGGAAGGCTCTGTAGAGGAAGGCCATGGCATAGCACCTCTGCTTCTCCCTTGCCTCGAATGGCCCTTGCTGGGCTCGCCCTAGGTCAGTTGTGACTTGATAGCACTTAACTTTTGTAAGTAACTGACCATCGCCATATATTGTGGCCAGTAATTTGTTGCACAATGACCCGCTTTCATGTCTCTCTCTCTTGATTTGTTGTTGTTGTTGTATTTTTGCACTGTGTGTGTGTGTGTGTGTGTGTGTGCTGTGCCCATGCCTGGAAGTCATGGAGACCTCTGGTGACTCCTCCTGGGGCATGGAGAATGGTCAGAGAAGTGGCTTGATATCCTGCCTCTGCCTTCAGGCCCTGGTATTCCTTGGAGGTCTCCCATCCAAATACTCGCCAGGGTCGGCCCTACTTAGCTTCCGAGATCTGATGAGATGGGGGTGGCCTGGGCTATCCAGGTCAGGGCTCATGCATCTTTTTTTTAGCTCCCTGCCCATCAAATTTATTAGGTTATGTTAGTTTCTAGTGTCACGAGGAAGGGAGAAAAATGTCCTCTGCCCTCTCCCTTCCCACCATTTCTCGTGGCCAGGACCTGATGGGAAGAAGAAGAAGAGGAGGAGGAGGAGGAGGAGATTGGATCTATACCCTGCCCTTCACTACCCAAAGGAGTCTCAGAGCTGCTTACAAACTCCTTTTCCTTCCCCTCCCTACAACAGACACCCTGTGAGGTAGGTGGGGCTGAGAGAGCTCTTTCCAGAACTGCTTTTTCAAGGACACCTCTTACCAGAACTATGGCTTGCCCAAGGTCATCCAGCAGCTGCAAGTGGAGGAGCAGGGAATCAAACCCGGTTCTCCCGGATTAGAGTCTGCGCACTTAACCACTGCACCAAACTGGCTCTCAAGGAAGAGGCAGGAAGAGACTGGCCTTGCTCTGTGCCCCTCCCGGAGCTCCTCTTCCTCTCTCTCCCCCCTCCCTTTCCAGGAGTAGAGCTTCCATCTCAGCCCCCAGATGCCTGACAGACAGCCGCCCGCAGCAACTTCTTTGAAGGCAAATAGGTGACAAACAAAGCTGGGAGCAAGGTCGCGGAAAGCAAAAGCACTCCGAGAAGTATTAATATTTACAGAAGAGAGATTTTTATTTGTACTGTGTTGCATTATTTAGTGTAAGCCATTTTGAATCCTGGTAAGAAAAGGAGGGTATGGCTGTTCAAAAATAAAGGACCGAGCCTTCAATAGGCCCAAAGGAATTGGGAGTGTTGCGGTGAGGGGAGGTTGCAGAAAAGCCGTGTGCAAGGTCTCAAACTTTCCCCGCTTTATGATTTGGCTGTGAAGGAGACCCTGTCTGACTGCTGCAGGATCCCTGTACATTGCAGAGGGTTCCAGGGTGCACTTTAGGGCTGCTTCTAACATTCTCCCATTTGACTTCCCTGATTGTGGAGTTCCAATTTAACATGTATTGTTTCTGAAGTAGAACTGATTCATTGGGAGACCTCCATCATTCCGTTGTTGTTTTCAAAGTCCTGACTCTTAAAAAGAGAGTTGCAGCTTTCCATTCATGCAGTTTATGGCTCCCCTCTGCTCCCACGTGTATTACCAGTGTTCATGTATGTGTCGATATATGTGTGTAAAGTGCTCTCAAGTTTGCAACTGACTTACAGAGACTCCAGCAAGGGGCTCATGTATTATTTCTGAAGTAGAACTGATGCATTGGGAGACCTCCGTTATTCTGTTGTTGTTTTCAAAGTCCTGACTCTTATAAAGAGAGTTGCAGCTTTCCATTTATGCAGTTTATGGCTCCCCTCTGCTCCCACGTGTATTACCAGTGTACATGTATGTGTCGATGTATGTGTGTAAAGTGCACTCAAGTTTGCAACTGACGGAGACTCCAGCAAGGGGCTTTTAAGGCAAGTGAGAAGCAGAGGTGGTTTGCCATGGCCTTCCTCTGCAGAGTGTTCCTTGGTGGTCTCCCTTCCAAGAACTAAGTCGGCTTACAGCAACCCCAGCAAGGGGCTATCAAGGCAAGTGAGAAGCAGAGGTGGTTTGCCCTGGCCTTCCTCTGCAGAAGCCCTTTCTGCACTGGTGTTTTCCTTCTCTGTCCCCATGCACCTCAGTTGACTTTTAAATTTCATTCTGTCTTTCCTCCCACTTTCACCTTACATGTCCTTCAGTTTTTCTTTTGGGTTCTGCATTCCTTTTCAGACATTCAGCTGTCAGTTCCCTTTCCATTTGCTCTATCACCGGCTTTTCCAAAAGTGGCTTTGCCACTGAGTTTTTGCATGTTTCGCTTCAAAGTCGATGGTAATTCAGAAGCAGACCTACTTCCTCCGATTTTGCAGACAAGCCCCATTTCTCCGCACCTGTTACTGACTCTCCTTTGTGGTCCACACAACTGCCACCTTTTGAGGTTTATTGTTCCTCCCACGCTGCAATTTCCTCTGTCCTACTTTCCTCCCTGCTTCTGCTCCACCACTGCCAGGGTTCCCCATCATTTCTACTTAAAAAAAAAAAAAAAGCTCTTTAAGTCCAGCGATAAGAGATATCAATAGCTAATCTTTTGCTTTGGTTGTTAAAGAGACCAGAGCCATTTGAGAACTTGTTAAAAAGTGAAACTACCCCCCCACACACACACACTTCTGCATTCTCTTGTGCTCCCCCTTCCCCCACACTAAAACCAGCACAAGGGGGAAAGGTGCTCTCGGATGGTCCGAAGTGCCAAAGGGAGAAAGTCTACCACTGGAGAGGGGTGGAAAGTCGGGAAACCAAGACCAGGAGACGACTCAGCAAGGACAGCTGATGATGTTAAGCCGGGGGGGGGGGGGCAGAAGCAAGGAAATCAAGGATCCATGGGTCTAAAATGCCAAAGGGGGTGGGTGGTCTAGCACTGGAGAAAGAAGGAGAAGAGATTGGATTTATACCCTGCCCTTCACTACCCGAAGGTGTCTCAGAGCAGCTTACAAACTCCTTTCCCTTCCCCTCCCTACAACAGACAACCCATGAGGTAGGTGGGGCTGAGAGAGCTCTTGACAGAAACGGCTCTTTTTCAAGGACAGCTCTCATCAGAACTACGGCTTGCCCAAGGTCATCCAGCCAGGTACAAGTGGAGGAGTGGGGAATCAAACCCAGTTTTCCTGGATTAGAGTCCGCGCACTTCACCACTACACCAAGCTTGCTCTCAGGAGGGTGGAAAGTCAGAAAACGAAGACCAGCAAGGAGAGCTGATGATGTTAAGCGGGGGTGGGGAGGGGTAGAGGTGAGGAAGTTGAGGATCCATGGGTCTAAAGTGCCAAAGGGGGGGGGCGTCTAGCACCATTAACATTCCCACCCCAATTAAGAAAAAAAATGTAGGTTTTGGTTGCAACTGCAGCCTCTCTGACGGAGGTCTGTGCATGGTCATGGTGTCCGGGTGATACACAAAAATAGCTGTTTACAGTAGATGGAATAAAACTGCTGAAAACACCTTGGTACAACCCAGCCAGCCAGCCACTCACAGAGAGCCTTTGGTTGGTGGAGGCTACCACGCAGCTGTGATGGGACGATTTTGTAATTTTTTTTTAATGGACACCCCCACCACACATCACAAGTGACATTCCACCCTGATTTTTAAAAATGTGGTTTTTAAACTTTAGCTGCAGAATAAATACAGTGGATGGTGTAAGACTGGTGTGGATGGCAGGCACAGAAATCCAAAGTCAGGTTTAAAGGCTCAACTACGTATATACTCTGCAGTTAAGTTGCGAGTGCGGAAAGGGCCAGAGCCTAACTTGGTGGACTCCCATCCAAGAACCAGCCCTGCTTACGGCAACCCCAGCAAGGGGCTTTAAAGGCAAGTGAGAAGCAGAGGTGGTTTGCCATGGCCTTCCTCTGCAGAGTCTTCCTTGGTGAAGTGAGCATGAACCCACATGCACATTCTGAAAGCAGCACGCTGATCATGGGATTTATACATGGACACTCCTTGCACATGGATGCACAATGCAGACTACCAGGCAATTGTGTGGAGGCAGGGGTAGAATCATAGAATCATAGAATGTTAGAGTTGGAAGGGACCCTGCAGATCATCTAGTCCAACCCCCTACACTCTGCAGGAGCACTCTGCAGGGTAGGGGCCAATGCACTCATGCCCATTCTCTATCCCCACACGGTGAGGGCCACCTGTGCCAGGCTAGAGGCAACCTGTTTTTGAGCCCATGTATCAACAGCAATGAGCTGCAAACAGCATTCCTTCGTAAGTATACCTTTGCGACATGTCTTCACAGTGTACATTTTTGAAGGGTACGCATTAAACATCTGAAGTATAATGAATAAGTAATAGTGTGCCATCAAGTCATAACTGGCTCATGACAGTCTCAGGGCCGCAGAGTTTTCAAAGCAAGAGAGGAGCAGAAGACGAAGAGTTGGTTTTAGACCCCACTCTTCACTATCTGAAGGAGTCTTGGAGTGGCTTACAATGTCCAGTGTTGGAGCATCTTCCATATGAGGAGGAGGAGGAAAAGCAGGAGGAGAGGGAGAGGGAGAAGAAGAAGAAGAGGAGGAGGAGGAGGAGGATTTATACCCCACCATTCACTCAGAATCTCAGAGCAGCTTACAGCTTCCCTTCCTCTCCCCACAACAGACACCCTGGGTAGGGCTGAGAGAGCTCTGAGAGAACTGCTCTTGAGAGAACAGCTCTGAGAGAACTTGTGACTTACCCGAGGTCACCCAACTGGCTTCATATAGAGAAGTGGGGAATCAAATCCGGTTCTCCCAGATTAGAGTCTGCTGCTCTTAACCACGACACCGAACTGGCTCCCCAGTTTGGAGTGGTGATTTGCCATTGCTTGCTTCTGCATAGCAACCCTGGACTTCCTTGGTAGTCTCCCATCCATGTAGTGACCCTGGCTAACCCTGCTTACCTTCTAAACTCTGATGAGATTGTGCTAATCCGAACTCTTCTGGTAGCTATGTGTATACTTCTTTTTTTTAAGGAGGTTGTGAACTGTCCCATTTTTGTTAAGGCTGTGTTTGACAGATGACATTGCGTGGCAGAGATTCACTTCTGCCAGTTCCACGATCCTCTGCTGATCCAATCTAATCAACGATCAGAAGTTTGTCATAAATGCGAACCGCGGCATCAGTGTTTCCTGCCTCTGTTCAGTCTTTGACTTCTCTGTTATGCACGCTCGCACTTGGCCGCGTTCTCCGTCCACGGAGCAGCTACTGTGGGTGTCGGGGGGGGGTGGGAGTGGGATTTTGGAATCTGGCCCACCTCCTTGAGGATGTCAAACATTCAAGAGTGTATTGGTTTAGAAGCCTACGGAATCTAAACAGAAGCATTCACGCGGCCTTCGGCTCTCTTGACAGATATAAACTCGTCCTTGGGGGGAATCACAGTAATGCTGTCTAATCAGCTTAAGGAGTTAATTAAACAGCTGTCACTTAGATCCTTCATTCTGAGAGTTGATGCTAAATAAGATTTGAAATTAGTTATGCATGGTTGAGGCGCGATCCTTGGCGTGCCGAAGATGGCTCCCAGCTGAAGGGGATGGAGGAAAGAGACCGCTTGGTGTGATCCGAACAGACAGACATGTGGGTCATCCAGACTTCTTCCCAGATTTGGGAATTCTGAATTACCTGGAGAGAGTTTCAGAGAGCCGTGTTGGTCCGCAGTAGAACAGTTTGATTTCAGTCCCATCGCACTTTAGAGACTAGTTTCGATGTGTCAGCTTTGGAGAGTCTGAGCTCCCTTCGTCAGATATGAGTAAAGTAGAAATGGAGTCCTTTTATCCTAGTCTGAAGATGGGAGTTGAGCTTGATTACAGCAGAGGGCAAATGGCTGGGGGCAGAAAATCACTATCTGCAGTGAGATAAAAATCCTATATCCCTATTCAGCACCGGGGGGGGGGGGGGTCCCATTGTTCTGAATCTTAGCATTAAGTTCAGCCATCTTGATTTCCTGCCCACAGTCATTTCCCCTCTGCTCTAATGAAGCTGATCACAATATACATTGGACCTTTGCATCCTTTACAGCACCCTTTGGACTAGGATCAAAGGATCCAAAGGCTTCCATTTTTACACATGTCTGATGAAGGGAGCTTTGAGTCTCGAACGTTTACAACCTGAAACACTTGTTGGTCTCTACAGCACTACTGGCCTCCAACTTCATTGTATTGCCTGGGTGGTGTGTGTGTGTGTCAAGTGCCATTAAGTTGCTTCTAATTTATGGTAACCCTAGGGAGAGCCAGTCTGGTGTAGTGGTTAAGTGCGCGGACTCTAATCTGGGAGAACCGGGTTTGATTCCCCACTCCTCCACTTGCAGCTGCTGGATGGCCTTGGGCAAGCCGTAGTTCTGACAAGAGCTGTCCTTGAAAGAGCAGTTCTGGAAAGAGCTCTCTCAGCCCCACCTACCACAAAGGGTGTCTGTTGTGGGGAGGGGAAGGGAAAGGAGTTTGTAAGCCGCTGTGAGAATCCAAGTGAAGGGCGGGGTATAAATCCAATCTCCTCCTCCTCCTCCTCCTCCTCCCTCTAAGGTCCTATCGTTAGCAGCCTGGCTCAGGTCTTGCAAACGGAGGACCCTCGTGGCTTCCTTTATGGAGTCCTTCCATCTCAGGTTGGGTCTTCCTCTTTTCCTCCTGCCTTCCACTTTTCCTAGCATTATTGTCTTTCCCAGTGAGTCTTCTCATGATGTGACCAAAGTATGAGAGCCTCAGTTTAGTCACTGCAGCTTCTAGGGAGAGTTCAGGCTTGATTTGATCTAGGTAAAGGTAAAGGTCTCCCTTGCTCGAAAGCCAGTCGAATCCGACTCTAGGGTTGCGGTGCTCATCTCCGTTTCAAAGCTGAAGAGCCAGCGCTGTCCGAAGACCTTTCCGTGGTCATGTGGCCGGCATGACTAAACACCAAGGTGCATGGAACGCTGTTACCTTCCCACCGAAGTGGTACCTATTTATCTTGCTTTCGAACTGCTAGGTGGGCAGGAGCTGGAACTAGAGACGGGAGCTCACTCCGTCACGCGGCACACTCGGGTCTCGAACTGCTGAGCTATCGACCTTCCACAGCCTGCAGTTCAGCGCCTTAACCACTTGAGCCACCGCAGCTCCATGATTTGATCTAGGACCCACTTAATTTGTCTGTTTGACAGTCCATGGTATCCATAAAACTCTCCTCCAACTCCACATTTCAAAGGAATCTACTTCTTGTCAGTTTTCGTCATTGTCCAACGTTCACACCCATACATAGTAATGGGGAACACTATGGCATGAATTAAATTGATCTTGGTCGCCAGCAATACGTCCTTATACCTAAGTATCTTTTCTAGCTCCTTCATGGCTGCTTTCCCCGGGGTTCCCCCCACCCCACCCCAAAAGTGGAAACAAGGCATTAGGCATTCCTCGTTGGTTCATTGTTGCTTTCCACATTTTATGCCAAGAGCTGCCTGTGTGCCATTTGCTGTCCACTTTTAAAATCCACATGCCTCTTTTTCTTCCTGATCAGCATTATGAATGAGCGCATGGTGCAGCATGATAAAAAAAACACTCCAAAAGAGCCATCTGCTTTTTTTTATCCAGATATTATGTGTGTGCAGTGTTTGACCAATTCGCAGGAGCGCACACATACACACATCCGTAAAACTCTGTCCTGCAGCCACATAGAGGACGGAGCCAAGGTTTCTTTTGTATACGATGGTTTCTCAACGCACATAATGTGTGTTAGTGTCCGGGGGCGGGGGGGTGGGATGCAAATGATGCAAAGGGATGGAAATACCAAATGGAACAATCAGTTTCCTAATCCACTGGCTCCACTTTCGAAACAAGACCGAGTAATTTGGCAGTCTGAATGAGGGCTATTTTGGAAGCGTTCCTGGTCTGAAGACCACAGACGCCATCGTTCAAATCAGCCTACTTTCCTAACTGTCAAACCAGATGAGACACTGCAAAGATCAGTGTGTGGATAGCCAGCTCGTTGTTTTGTTTGTAAGGAAGCAGCCCTGGAGGTGGGGTTGCTAGCTCCAAGTTGGGAAATATCGGGAGATTTGAGGGGTGGAGCATGGGGAGGGCAGGGATTGGGAAGGGGAGGGGCTTCAGCAGGGTACAGTACCATAGAGTCCACCCTCCAAAGCAGCCATTTTCTCCCAGGGAACTGACCTTTGCAGTCTGGAGATTGATTGTAATATTGGGAGATCTCAGAAGAACACAAGAGAAGCCGATGTTGGACCAGGCCAATGGCCCATCCAGTCCAACACTCTGTCACACAGTGGCCAAAAATACCAGGTGCTATCAGGAGGTCCAGCAGTGGGGCCAGGACACTAGAAGCCCCCCCACTGTTGCCGCCCCCCAAGAATACAGAGCATCCCTTGCCCCAGAGTTTCTATCTATACCTTGTGGCTAATAGCCAGTGATGGATCTCTGCTCCATGCATTTATCCAATTCCCTCTTGAAGCCGTCCATGCTTGTAGCCGCCACCACTTCCTGTGGCAGTGAATTCCATGCATTAATCACTCTTTGGGTGAAGAAGTACTTCCTTTTATCTGTTCTAATACAACTGCTCAGCAGTTTCACGGAGTGCCCACAAGTTCTTGTATTGTGAGAAAGGGAGAAAAGTACCTCTTTCTCTACCTGCTCTATCCCATGCATAATCTTATAAACCTCGATCTCCAGGCCTCACCTGGACCTTGGCAACCCTATATGGAGGAGCCTGATTTGAATGGGGTCTGTGGCCATATGAAA
Source organism: Gekko japonicus (assembly GCF_001447785.1). Classification (NCBI taxonomy): domain Eukaryota; kingdom Metazoa; phylum Chordata; class Lepidosauria; order Squamata; family Gekkonidae; genus Gekko; species Gekko japonicus. The sequence goes on from NW_015176006.1 coordinate 263,724, forward strand.
GTCCTCGGTCATTTCCCCAACCTCAAATCCCCTCCTAAAAGCAGATGTTTGCCCCACTGGGAGCTTGGGGTGGGCTACCTGTGGTTGGGGAAATGGTTTCAAATGATGAATCTTCCAGAAGTTTGCAGGGAGGGGCCTTCGGATTTGCAGCCCCAGAAATCTGTGGTAACCAGTGGGAGCTAATTGTCCAGAGCGGTCCCAGAACTTGAACAAATACTTCTGCATTGTACATTGCGGCTGGGCGTCTCGCTAATGCATTAGGACGTTGTGATGGTGTTTTAATGGCTCTTTAATGCTGTGTTGTATTAAGAAAAGAACCACAGCAGATTATAGTTAATGCTAATGTGTTTACCCACAGGCTCCCCACATATTAATTGCCGGAATAACAAATATTAAAAAGTCACTTAAAGTAAATGTGAGTGGTTTCAACTACTGCCCGATCCCACGTGGCATAATGCGAGGTTTTCTGAATATTCATGTTGGGAGCGGGAGGAACGTTCTTAGAGGAACGGTGCAAATGTAATGAAGTCTCGCCGGTGCATGAAACTGAACAGCAGACGCTCCAAGGGAGGCATGTTCCACCTCTGTGTGAAGGGTGCCAACTTTTCAACTGCCTCCTGCAAGTGCTTCTAACCATGGTTGGATAAATAGAAGCTAGCTAGCGGCAGAAGTTCTTCCTAACGTGAATAAACTTTCAGCTGTTCGTTGCTGCGAGGGTTGCAAGCAGTGCTCCCTCTAAGCTGTGGAGTCCCGTGAGCAAAAATTCTACTTTGTGAGCTCCTGGCATTGAAGTTGTGAGCGAGCCATTTGGCCGCTGCATCAATTAGTTTGCTCTGGAGCCCTCCTCCTTGAGCTAAGACAGAAATGTGTGAGCCAGAGGCTAAAAACCTTCAAGCTAACTCACACTAACTCAGCTTAGAGGGAACACTGGTTGCAAGTCTTGGGGGGAGGGGCATAGAGACCTCCTCCTATTGCAACTGGTCTCCAGACAATAGGGATCAGTTCCCCTGGAGAAAAATGGCTACTGTGGAGGGTGGACCGTATGACATCATACCCTGCTGAGGTCCCTCCCTTTCCTAAACCCCCCTCACCCAGGCTCCAGTCTCCAATCTCCAGGTATTTACAAACCCAGAGCTGGTAGCCCTGTTTAGGCTGTGATCAGATGCACAGTTTGATCCGCTGCTGTTGGTGTTCCCTTGCATATTTAAAATGCATGATCAGACAGCAACATCTGTCTGTCATGCCCCACTTGTCTGAGTCCCATTCCCCACCCCCCACTTTACTGCATGTTTCTTTGGTACCTGTGAAAGTCCGGTTCTTTTGGGCTGAGCTAGTTTCAAAACAGATTTCCTGACTGGTCTCTTGTTTTCCAGCCACCCTTTTTTTAACTACTTAGTGAGGTGCACTTAGTGAGCTGCATATTCGCACTTCTCTCTCTCTCCCCCTCTCCCACAGGGGCTTCTCAAAATTGTGTTTTCTTTACAAAAACTTTCAAAGACGCCTCTGTACTTCAGCTTTTTTCTGTGCTTTG
>NW_015176006.1:266121-277026 GCF_001447785.1 Gekko japonicus
TAAAGGTTTAATCATTCTTTTTCATGTTCATATACTGTCTTGCCATCTGCCCCCTCCCCCTCCCTTCCTTGGTGTGTGTGTGCTTTTTTCCCTCCAGTGTTGCGTTGCAATGCAATAATAGCCCATCGTTTACTGGACGCAACAATGGGTCATCGTCGACCGGCGTTTAACTGTCCTTTTACATGTCCGTGTGCTGTTTTCTCATTTCTGTTTGGAATTCGCCATTTGTGTAAAGGTTTAAGCATTCTTTTTCATGTTCGTATACTGACTTCCCATCCGCCCGCCCCCCTTCCTGGCTGCATCAATGGATGCTTTTCGCGGGCATCGAGGGTCAAAAATTAAAGGGACCAATCGGTGTTTCAGTGGGTGGTGTGTTACAACGCAACCCTGCCTCCATTCAAAAAAAAAAAGGAGGGAGAAGACGGGGGGGGCTCTAGATTCAGGGCAAGGTGACATGCGGAAATGAACACCCAGGCAAAACCCGGGTCAGATTTCCGTAATGCGGAAACGCACGCATAGAATCGGGCCAATTAGACCTGGGGGGGAAGGGGGGCAAAGCATTAGCACGGAATCGGCCCTGTAGTGTTGTGTAGTGGTTGGACATAGCTCCATCATCCCCCAGGAGAGGCAATCACACATAGCTGGGGGCAGCACTGGAATTATGGTGGTGGGAAGTGCCATAAGCCGCAACTAGTTTATGGCCACCCCATAGGGTTTTCAAGGCATGAGACATTCAGAGGTGGTTTGCCCTTGCTTGCCTCTGCATAGCAACCCTGGATGTCCTTGGGGGTCTCTCATCCAAGGACTAACCAGGGCTGACCCTGCTCAGCTTCTGAGATCTGACAAGATCAGGCCAGTTTGGGCCATCCAGGCTATTTATTTATCTATCTATTTAATTAATTTATTCCCCGCCCTCCCCGCAAAGGGAGGCTCAGGGCGGCTTACACAAAATGATACATAATTACAAATTAAAATCCACATAAAATATATAAAAAGAGGAGGAGGAAGAGATTGGATTTATACCCCGGCCTTCACTTGGAGTCTCAGAGCGGCTTACAAACTCCTTTTCCCTTCCCCTCCCCACAACAGACACCCTGTGAGGTGGGTGGGGCTGAGAGAGCTCTTGACAGAAACAGCTCTTTTCAAGAACAGCTCTTGTCAGAGCTACGGCTTGCCCAAGGTCATCCAGCAGGTGCAAGTGGAGGAGTGGGGAATCAAACCCGGTTCTCCCAGATTAGAGTCCACACACCTAACCACTACACCAAACAGTTCCATTATAAACAATTCAGTGTCGTAAAGTGCTGGCGATGATTAGTTAATTGCTTGACGATGGCGTACTATATGAGTGCATACAAAAGTCTGACTAAATGTTCTGCTCGATGATCTTCCTGATATGAGTGGCGGCGCAGGCTGTAGATGTCAGAACCAAGGGCCAGGGCTCTGTGATTAGGGTTGTTGGTGGTAATGGTGGCGGCGGCTCCTTAGTTGAAAGCCTGGTGGAAGAGCTCCGTCTTGCGGCCCTGCGGAACTGTAAAAGATCCCGCAGGGCCCTGATCTCTTCCGGCTATGGATTTGAACGGTACCACAACCCAATTCTGTGGGTTGAGTATCTATAGAATCTGCCTCCTGCCTCCTGGTGGAGCAGGTTCCCATGGGACGTACCCTCAGGGCTGCCAAGAGCCACCATGGGCCCCCGGACAAAGATTCCACCTGAGCTGCCCCCCCCCCATATGACCCTGATCCAAACCAAATATCGTAATAAAACAAATATTTGCAATGGAAGCTAAGCTTGTGTAGTGGTTAGAGTAGGATCTGGGGAACACAGGTTCAGATCCTCACTTGTGCCACGGAAGTTCACTGGGTGACCTTGGGCCAGACACTCACAGCCTAACCTACCTCACAGGGTTGTTGTGAAGGTAAAACAGAGGAGACAAGAATGACATAAGCCACTTTGCGTCCCCCTTGGGAAGAAAAACAGGGTATTTAAAAAGCAAATAAATCTTAACTTCTGTTCCTTATTTGTTACCATTAAGGCAGATTATTATGTCCCTAAAGGGTGGAGGGAGGGCTTCTAGTGTCCTGGCCCTGCTCTGTATCCTTGGTGCTTGGGGGGGGGGGCAACAGTGGGAGGGCTCCTAGTGTTCTGGCCCCACTGGTGGACCTCCTGATGGCTCCTGGTATTTTTGGCCACTGTGTGACACAGAGTGTTGGACTGGGTGGGCCATTGGCCTGATCCAACATCGGCTTCTCTTATGTTCTCATGCTCTTATGAGAGGAAGCGTGCTTTTACTACTTTGACAGACGATGGGAAAATATTAACTCCCCTCGATCTGTTCATCCTGTTAACAAAGGTTTGCTGCTGTACTACTATTAAGTGCATTCTAAGCTGCCAAGCAGGATAGATGAAAAGTTGAGACTGAAAAAGGGGGTGGGGATTAGAAGTGGGGAGAGATGAATGGCAGATCATGAAAGGAAGAGAGCAAAACAAAGGAGGAGAAAAGTGCAAAAAAGAATTAGGAAAATGTAGGAAAAGACAATGAAAGGAGGTTTTTTTGGGGAGGGGTCGCTACCACACTCTAAAAGGACTGCCCCTTTGCAAGATCTGGCTGTGCAGGAGCTGGGTGAAATTAAAGAAAGAAGGAAACTAGAGATAGTGACCTTGGAAGGGGTCTGCATCCTGCAATGACTCGCTTGTCCTGGCTGGTCTTGCCTGGCTCCAGTGGTGGTTGGGCTGATGGGTTTAGCAGGATCTGATCACCAAAGGGTTTCCCTCAGCCTCCTGGTAAACTCTGCAGAAAGGTTCTGTCTTCCCTGGACCCCTAGTGGCAGCATTCAGGATTGCAATAGATTATTATTTTTTTTTAAATGCATTTTGTGAATACAGTGTGAGGCAGGCTTCAGGGGCCCTCTTGCTGCCTCCTCCCCCCTAATTTTGTTCCCCTCTCTCAGCGGCCCTAAATACGCACGTGACGCTCATTGTCCATGTGATTCTGCTTCCTGCAGCAGCCATTTTGTGGCTGCGCCCACCACACTGTCTCAGAATCCCAAAGGTGACCGCAGGCTCAGAAAAGTTGGGGACATCACTGCCAGTCAGTCCTTCAGCCTCTTGTTATTAGCTGGACTACACAAGGTTTAACCCCAGCCCCCCCCCCCATTTCACACTCCACTTCAAATACAGACATGGTGAACAGCGCCCCCTAATGTATGCAGTGGGAATGGCATTCTGCTTTTGGAAAATGTCCCCTTTCAAAGGCTTGGGGGTCATTACTTTAAAACCCACTGGTAAGGATGTTGAGGTCAAGCCATGAATAAGGAAAGGCTGCTGTAGCTGGCAATCAGGGTGAAGGCCTCTGTGTATTTGTGGCACCTTGGCATTTGCTTGCATTTCTTCAGCTGCTCTTTGACAGGGCTGGAGGCGAGACACTGCCGATCTTTTCAAGTTATTTTCAGCAGGCAGCCACGGAGGGCCTTTCTCTGAAAGGAGACACGCGCCTCCCTCATTTGTCACTTACGGCGCAGTGTGCCTTTCTGCTACAGAGAGGGGACGGTGCCGCAAACAGAGCTTTTAAATCTTGCCACAGTTGAATGGAAACTCTAAGGATCTCAGCTGAAGTTTCATTCTTTCATCAATAACAAAGAGACCTTGTCCAGAAGACAGAACCTCTCAGACATGAGGGATAAGAAAGCATTCTCGATTTCATTCCTTTTTAAATATTCGGGGTTTTCTTGGTCAACAGATCTGATTCTCTGCTTTTATTGTGTTGCTTTTGTAGATTTGTTTGTGCCATGTGCAGATTTCATCTGGTTTTTATTATTGCATACGGAATGTCTCTCATTTCTCCATATAACACTGATCTACTGATGCACAAATAGTTAATAAAGATGTGTATATTTTTCTGGGAAACGTTGGGAGACAAGAAGAAGCAGGAGCCGGCATGAAAAATGAAGATGTGCCTCTCTGAATTGCACATCACTGAACTGGGGATGTGACCATGTGAAGCAGCAGGGATGACAGAAGAGTTTAGACAGAAGAGATATTTAGTTTAGACAGAGGAGATATTTGCAAATAACCATGGTGAAAAGGCAAGGAAGACTGCACAGATTTGCAAGCTGCAACCATGTTGCTACAGTGGAAGTGTGGGACATTAAATGCAAGAGGTTTAACCCATGAAGGGAAAAGCAGCCTGCCTCGATCCTTTAAGCGGAAATGCTACTTGCTGAGTTCATTAGGTAAAACATGCTCCTGCTGGGCAAAATATCCTCCCACATGTCTCAGATTAAAAAAGGTGTGCTTCTGACATCAAGGCTTACTGCCTGAGCAACAATCTTCATCTTTCATTGTTGAAGATGAGACTTACTGCAAATTGTAACTATTTATTGTGCAATAAGTTGTCCTGGGCCCTGACCTGGATGGACCAGCCTAACCTAGTCTCATCAGATCTCAGAAACTAAGCAGAGTTGACCCTGGTTAGTACTTGGATGGGAGACACCAGGGAAGTCCAGAGTCACTCTGCAGAAGCAGGCAATGGCAAATCACCTCTCTGTGTCTCTTGCCTTGAAATGCCTACAGGGTCACCATCACTCCACTGTGACTTGCCAGCACTTTCCACAACCACCAAATTGTCTTGGAGATTAAAGAGTTACTGGAGAAAACATAGTTGCTGTACAATGTATTCTTACACATTTGCAATGAGCCTAGATAATGTGAAAATATGAAACAGGTGTGCTACCCTTTGCCACAGATTCACAGCCACCCCTCTTCCTAGGACATTCTTTGTGTCATACGAACATGTGAATCTTCATTATACCAGTTCGTTTTCCCCTCAGCTGTTTGAGGGGATGTTGTTACAAATTTATCCCCCCCCCCTTTACCCCATGGCTCTATCTCAGTTGCCCTGACCTGGATGGCCCAGGCTAGACCAATCTGCTTAGATCTTGGAAACTAAGCAGGGTTGGCCCTGGTTAGTATTTGGATGGGAGTCCACCAAGGAAGCCCAGGGTCATTACGTGCAGGCAGGCAATGACAAACCACCTCCATTAATCTCTTCCCTTGAAAACCCCATGGGTTTTAGCATGTTGTTCTTTCCTCATCCCACATTTTTTAACTGTTAAAATGGAGGCATTTCTCTATGTTATTGTTGTGTCATTTGTGTAGAACAGATATAGAATCTAAAATGGTTTGTTTATATAAATGGAATAAAAATAGCATAAACATATCAATGATGCATGCAACAAAAACGAGGGGAGCCAAAACCAATGACAATGGGGGGGGGGAGAGACAATATCTGCTTATCTCTGCCATGGAGATAAAACTATACAGATCCCCTCTAGAGATGTTAAAACAACTGCCAGTTCTGCTGACTTTCTGCTTGTCAGTCCCAAGCAGGGAGCTGATTTTTCGCTGAGCAGTTGAGCAAACTGTTCAACACCGTTCATCAAGTTAATTCTCCCATATCTGAAACAGAACAGCACAGAACAGATCTAATCAGTAGTATTTCACAGCTGCTTGCTGTCACACAGCCCAATGAGAATCCTAGCTTCCATCTTCTTTCATAGACCTTTCATAGCTGCTTGGCGATCATGGGAACCATCAGCAGATGTATTAAACCCACTTGGCCCTATTGGCTACCTATGCTGTGTCACATCGCTCCCCCGCATCTCTGAAGAGAAGACACTCTTCTTCGTGAATACAGAAGGATCACTGGAAACAGAGAGCTGTCCATTCACGAAGACATGGCCGATGCGGGTCTATCCAGACTAAGGTCTCAACGTCCAGCAGTAAGATCTGCCCAAATCCCGCAATCACAAAATTTTGATCTAGAGAATGTATGGTTGCGAACATGGCTGCAGTCAGTTCCACCTGATATCCATAACCTGATAAACACCAATGAGAGGCCTGCAGGATTTGACTTGCCATGTAAAGTATGGAAGACGGCTAATAGAACATGAACAGGCTTTGGCAGTCGTGCAGACCTGTTGTTTAAATGGGGCAAAATACCAGAACCTGAATGCGATTGTAGTGCAACCTTCCAAACTATTTTTCTTTTCTTTTCTGGTATTTTTGCGTTTGTGTGTGTGCGTGTATGTGCCCATGCCTGGAAGTCAGGGCGACCACTGGCGACTCCTACTGGGGCATGGAGGATGTTTTGAGAAATGGCTTGATAGCCTGCCTCTGCCTCCTGGCCCTGGTAATCTTTGGAGGTCTCCCATCCAAATACTTGCCAGGGTCGGCGCTGCTTAGCTTCTGAGATCTGATGAGATCAGGCTTGCCTGGGCTATCCAGGTCAGGGCCTGCCAAACTATTTTCCATCTGACCCAGGAATGTGAGCATTGTGCTCTCCAGAGAGATGTGATGGAGCTCTTTGAACTCTCCCCAGCTGCGATAGAGTGGACTGAAAATTTAGATATTAGTATTAAGGGGGATTGTTCAATCTGCCTGCATGCCCATCGTATAAACTTGGTTATGTGTTTCATATTATGATATGCTTCTTGTGTGTAATTCTGCCATATGATAAATAAATAAATAGCAATGGGTATAAATAAATTGTGAGCCAATTAATCAACCAGCTAGTGATTACAAACAAACACTGTGTTTTTCTCAAGTCTTACCATTTGCTGTTTCTTTAAGTCCATGTTATCATCCAAGCATTTGGTGCATGAACATTTTCACAAAGTCCTATGGGAGTCATAGCACCCTCCTCCCATGCCCGTTGATTACTGATCTGCTCATCGGAGACCCTGGAGGAGAATCTATTTCACCTTCTGCCCAGATGCAAGGCGGAAAGAAATGAAATGGGAATGGAAAGTCTGTTTGTTGCGCTGCCACAAAGCTGTTCGGCGACTGCTGGAGGGCAGCCACAGCAAGGAGAGCTGAGGTTGGCTCATGAATGATCAGTTAGGATGGCCAGGGGTCATTTCATAGAAAAATCCCTTGAAAACCCCATGGGTTTTAGCATCAGTTGTTCTTTCCTCATCCCACATTTTTTTTACTGTTAAAATGGAGGCATTTCTCTATGTTATTGTTGTGTCATTTGTGTAGAACTGATAGAGAATCTGAATTCGATTGTAGTGCAACCTGCCATACTAATTTTATTTTCTGGTATTTTTGCATTTGTGTGTGTATGTGCCCATGCCTGGAAGTCAGGGCGACCAATGGCGACTCCTACTGGGGCATGGAGGATGTTTTGAGAAATGGCTTGATAGCCTGCCTCTGCCTCCTGGCCCTGGTAATCTTTGGAGGTCTCTCATCCAAATACTTGCCAGGGTCGGCCCTGCTTAGCTTCTGAGAGCTGATGAGATCAGGCTTGCCTGGGCTATCCAGGTCAGGGCCTGCCAAACTATTTTTCATCTGACCCAGGAATGTGAGCATTGTGCTCTCCAGAGAGATGTGATGGAGCTCTTTGAACTCTCAGTAAGGAAAAAGAAGAAAAAAGGGGGAAAAACTGAACCTAAACCTAGAATTCAGAACCTAAAAAGGTTAGTCAAGAATAGAAGAGGGCCAACTCTAAAAATCCAATTATGAAACATACAAAAATATACATGTATATTTTTGTATGTTTCATAATTGGATTTTTAGAGTTGGCCCTCTTCTATTCTTGACTAACCTTTTTAGGTTCTGAATTCTAGGTTTTAGGTTCAGGTTTTTTCCCCTTTCCCCCTTTTATGTTCTGGACTGACTCCATGCTGTGAAGAAATGCACTTTCCCCCCCTCTTTGGGGGCTTGAACTGAGCAGAACCTTCCCTTTGACTAGTGTTTTGGATTTAAAAAAAAAGGCTTTCTCTCCTTTGGCAGAAGGGGGAAAGGCAATCCAACTGCTTTCAGCCACCTTTTTTTAGAAATGCTAGTAGGTCTGGCACTTCCCATGTGAGAAGCCGAAGGCTCAGTCCTAAGTGCCAGTGTGGTCTACGCATACCTGGTTGCAATCCTCTGCTCTTCCAGCAGGAAACACAAACTGCACATAAAAAGCCCCGTCCAGAAGACCCCCTGGACACAATAACCCTGCTGGAGTCCACAGGGCCACTGACAACATCCACCATTCATGGAGTCCCCTGCTGGGCCAGCTACACATCAGAGCAGATGGCTGATGCGTGCTGATGGTGGGACGCCCCCTTGATGAGGAGAGGCCCATCTGGGTCTACTGGCCACAGTGACTAAAGGGAGCCTCCACATTCAGAGGCAGTGGACCTCTAAATACTAGTGCGCCAACTCTAATCCGGGAGAACCGGGTTTGATCCCCCACTCCTCCACTTGCACCGGCTGGATGACCTTGGGCAAGCCATAGTTCTGATAAGAGCTGTCCTTGGAAAAGAGCAGTTTCTATCAGAGCTCTCTCAGCCCCACCTGCCTCACAAGGTGAATGTTGTGGGGAGGGGGAGGGAAAGGAGTTTGTAAGCTGCTCTGAGACTCCTTCGGGTAGTGAAGGGCGGGGTATAAATCCAATCTCCTCCTCCTCTTCTTCTACTACTTCTTCTTCAACATATGAACATAAGAGAAGTCAGTGTTGGATCAGGCCAAAGGCCCATCCAGTCCAACACCCTGTGTCACACAGTGGTCAGAAATATCAGGTGCCATCAGGAGGTCCACCAGTGGGGCCAGGACAGCAGAAGCCCTCCCACTGTTGCCCCCCCCCCAAGCACCAAGAAGACAGAGCATCCCTCGCCCTGCAGGGCACCACCTCCTAGCCGAGCTCCCTCCCATAACTCAGACTCTGCCTTCCCAAAGCGCTGCTCCCAAATCTCCAGGTATTTCCCAAGCCAGAGTCGGCACCTCTAGTAGTCATGGGGTGGTCTTCCGAGCTTGTCTGCTGAGATGTCTGTAGCGTCCTTAGCCCCTTCTCAGCATCGTTCGTTCCCCTTCTCCCATGAATCGATACGGCAGTGATGGCGAACCTTTTAGAGACCGAGTGCCCAAACTGCGACCCAAAACCCACTTATTTATCGCAAAGTGCCAACACGGCAATTTAACCTGAATACTGAGGTTTTACTTTAGAAAAAACAACTCATGCATTAACTTAAGATGATCCAAACAAAGTAAGGAAAGCAATCCCAAATGCTTTCATTTACTTAAAATTATTTGGCAGAGAATTCGACACTTTAATGATGGTCTGGGCCTGGCTGGGGCGATGGCATGTGTGCCCACAGAGAGGGCTCTGAGTGCCACCTCTGGCACCCGTGCCATAGGTTCGCCACCACTGAGCTATGGCATGTCATTGTAAATTCCAAGACCTGAAATCGATTCACCTCTTTTGGCCATAAGGGTTATCAGCTCCTTTTAAAAACCAACAAACACTCGCTTCGGAATCCATTTTCCCTCAAGGGGTTTGCCAAGACCATTCCGCTTTTCTTGGCTATCTCGTCATCTCCCATAATCCCTTGTTAGTTACCAGTGAGGAATGTCTCTTCCCAAGAGTTCTGTACTGTTTGAGTTTCTTTTTTTCTTCATGTGTGTCTGGCGAATTAGTGACTGTTTAGCTTCTTCGTTCTTTGGTGTGCTGAGAACTGACCTATAAATCTCATGTCTAAGCCTGAGTAAGTATCAGGTTTGTTTCTTGAGAACGGAATAATTTCTTAAGGTCCTTTCCGCTGGAGATTCTTAAACTCCCTTTGTGCCATTAAAAGGACGGAGGGGAGTGTGATTTCCAAAGATTCTCCCTGCTGCTTAATCTGGTCAAAGTACTTCTTTACCCCCCTGCAGTTGAACCAGCAAAGTGAGGCTGAAAGGGAAAGGAGGAAATCTTCAAGCACGCACAGTAACGAGAAGAGGCGTTTGTGCTTTATTGAAGTAGGTGGGGGTTTTCCAATGGGGGGTACATTTAAAAATAGTAATCTCCCCACCTGCACTCCATTCTACCACCTCAGGACTCTAGCCCTTCATTCAAATGAATATGTATATCCGGTCTCAATTGCAAACACTAACAATTCTCCAAGGATTACAGAAGAAGAAGAAGAGGAGATTGGATTTATACCCCGCCCTTCACTCAGACTCTCAGAGCACCTTACAAACTCCTTTCCCTCCCCCTCTCCACAATAGACACCCTGTGAGCAATGTTCCCTCTAAGCTGTGGAGTCTTGTGAGCACAAATCCTACTTTGTGAGCTCCTGGCATTAAAGCTGTGAGTGAGCCATTTGGTTGCTGCACAAATTAGTTTGCTTTGAGGCCCTCCTTCCTGAGCTAAGGCAAAAATCTGTGAGCTGGAGGCTAAAAAACTGTGTGCTAGCTCACACCAACTCAGCTTAGGGGGAACACTGTGAGGTAGGTGGGGCTGAGAGAGCTCTGAGAGAAACTGCTATTTTCAAGAACACCTCTGACAGAACTATGGCTTGCCCAAGGTCATCCAGCAGCTGCGAGTGGAGGAGTGGGGAATCAACCCCGGTTCTCCCAGATTAGATTCTACGCACTTAACCACTAATTTTAGGACACTCACTGTGCTCTAAGGAGGGGTGCCACGCCCCATCAAGAAATGTCCATGCTTTTTTTGGTGGGGGAAAGTGCCGTCGAGGCACAGCTGACTTGTGGCCACCCTGTAGGGTTTTCAAGGCAAGAGACGATGGGAGGTAGCTTGCCCTTGCCTGCCTCTGTGTAGCAACTCTGGACTCCCTTGGTGGTCTCCCATCCAAGGACTAACCAAGGTGGCCCTGCTTAGCTTCCAAGACCTGATGAGATAGCCTGGGCTATCCCGGTCAGGGCATCTAATTAAATGCCATTAAGACACAGCAGACTTACAGGGACCCCCGTAGGGTTTTCAAGGCAAGAGATGTTCAGAGGTGGTTGGCCATTGCCTACCTCTGCATAGCTATCTTGGTCTTCCTGAGTGGTCCCCCATCCAAGTACTAACCAGGGCTGACCCCGCTCACCTTCCAAGATCTGATGAGATCAAGCTGGCCCCGGCTATCCAGGTCAGGGTG